>NW_019396472.1:47886-151913 GCF_000591075.1 Eurytemora carolleeae | reverse complement strand
ATTTGCCCCCCCCCCCTTCTATTTTCTTATTTTGATGCAAATATAAAGTATTTGATACGATTTTGGAATGCCCTTTGGCTCTACTTCAATATTCTGCAAAAATGGAAAACTTGCAAAAATCCAAAGATTTATTGCGAAATCTAGTTATTAAGCAAAAAATGTACAAAAAATTCGCAAATTGCAACATTTTTGAAAAGCCCTTGACCCAGCGAAATCAAATATGCAAATACAGTTGCAAACTTTTTAAAACCTAAATGTGTATTCAAGAAAAATTGAAAATGCGCAAATTCCCTTTGAAGGCATCTGTACAAAATTTCTTAGCAAAAATTGTGCAATCTGGTTGCTTTTATTATAGGCCCTCCAAAGAGCTTTAAAATGTTGAAATCCAATAACTGAAAGTAGATCTAAATATAGATTTCGTCTTGTATTGGTAAAATAAGGCATTTAGGCAGTATTCAGGCAGTGGGTATAAAAGCCTAGCTTAAGTGATGGCCATGTATTAGTTATAAAAGTCAGAAAATTTGAGCTTCCTAGCTGGGGTGGGTGTAAATTTACAGCCCCCCCCCCCCCCTCCGGGTAAATACGGTTAAGATTTCTGTTGTGATTGAATGGTACTTCTCATTTGATGACAAATCTCTCCAGGTTCGAGTATTCTGAAGAGACGGGTAAAACCAGTGTCTCTGGAGAAGATTGTGAGATCTGTCTCCTGAAAAAGGAGAAAGAGAAACGATTTATTCCGCAAACTAAGACTAAATCGGGATCAGAGATCACCAGTGTAACCTGGGATCAGGCAGAGCTCAAGGTAACCTTTCAGGAGTATCCAGAGGCTGAATATAAAGAATTTGAACCGCGTCTAGATGCTTCGATATTTGAACCTGCGCTCAATTGGAATCGGTTCAGCGACGCGGTTCAAATTCTTTCAATACGGTCTCAGTTTTTTTTCTTTAATTAAATTGGACAGCAATTGTCATGTTTTTCTCTTCTTTGATAAGTTTCCAAGAAAATATTTTAATATTTCAATATTATAAAATAATATTGTAATATTATAATATTACAATATTAAAATATTATGCCCCTTTCATCTTTTTTGATTTGTCGCCTTCATTAAATCCGACTGGTTGGGCCAGTAAGCCTGAACGTCTGACCTTCTGTTTACAATATTTGTTATTGTTTTGATTTAAGTTCAGAGCAGTCGTAATACGTCACAGTAGAATGCGTACACAACCCCTATCCCCTGAACTTTTATAATATAAAGCTCTTCGCTCATATAGATATGTCGGCTATAGCTGGCCAAACGGCTAGACCAAATTGGGTGAAATACCCATGGGTAAACAAAAGCTAAAAGGATCGATATTTTTTTCTTTGAATTTATTTTTTTTAAATTTGATTTAAAAAAATATATCCACGGGAAACGCCGGGCACTTTCGCTAGTTTAAAATAAACTATTATGTTATTTTCTTTTTTACATTAATATGTTTATAGGTAGGGGACACGGTTTACTTGAGTCCTGGATCTGTAAAGATGAAAACTAAACCTGCTAAACTTGAAAAGGTAAAAAAAGAGGTTTCTCTATTGTGTACAGATAAACGGCATTTTAAGCCATGGGTGATTCACAACGGTACCATTCTAAACTATATTAGATCAATAGAGTTGAAGATTCTGATTATTTCTCCGTTGTGACGCAAGAGAAATCAGAAATGAAAATAAATCAGTTAACAAATGTATACTTGATTGAGCAGACAAAGATTTGACGTGTACCGTTGTTAATTTAACACTCCACTCTATCACTGAAGTATCAATATTATTTTCATTATTTAATTGTATAGGAGACGTTCAAGAAGGAAAACGTAGACGAGGATTTGTATCCTGAGTACTACAGGAAGACTGATCACGTGAAGGGGAACAACTTCAACACTCCGGATCCGTTTATTGTTGCAAGAATACTTAAGTTTAAGGTAGCATTATTTAATTGCCTTGACTAATGATAAATATTTATGTTTATAGAATTTCACTAAATTTTTTTCAGAAATATTTGATTCATTTTCTTAGTTCTGCTGCTCTAAGTTTTACCAGTGATTTGTTTTGCTTTTTTTTCGGGGGTGGGAGGGGTAGTGTAGCATGGCATATCACTAGCATCTTTACAAGTTACACTGTTCTAATGTAAATTAAATACATAGGTACAAAATAAAAGATATTCCCAAATACCATTGCGATATGTGGCTGAAGTGTTTTGTTTTGATAAGTTTTACATATGAACTTTCTTTTGTAAGGCTTTGTGGGAATATGGTTTGTTTTGATAAGTTTTATATATGAACTTTGTAAGGCTTTGTGGGAATATGGTTTTTGATAAGTTTCTTATTATGTGTTGTATTTGCTCTTTAAATTTTATCTACAATATAAGCTTGTTCAGTAATTAATTTTAACCCCTGTGTTTTGTATTATTTTTTTCATCTATTTATTTATTTATGAAGGCTGAAGGAAAGGAGATCAAGCTGAAGGTTGGATTATTCTACAGACCCGAAAACATCGTCAAATCCAAGGCAGGGTTATATATTTTAAAAAAACCATCAATGCAAATTTGTAAAATAATTTTTCTTCTTTTTTCCGCTTATATGTATGCTCAATCAGCCATTCAGATTCAGGAAAATTTTATATTCTCTCTTTTTCTACAGTTCAGATTTGGTTTTAAGGGAAAAAAGTTTGTTTTGCAGTTTTTGATTGATATTTTGCATCTTGGATTCGGCCGGTTTCGTAGATCCCCATAATTTTGCGAAACAGGATCGAGAACGCTAAAATCTTGCGGATCCACGGGATCCGGATCCTAAGCACTGTAAAATATATTGCCCTATTCTAAGGATAAGGAGGAGGACAACATGTTCCTGTTGTACTGGAGCGAAGATTCAGACTGGGTGGCAGGTTCCGATATTGAGGGTAGATGCTATTTAAGGTACAGATTAATGATCAGAGTTGAAAACTTTAGAATGGTGGATATCGAGATTAATGCTTGATCCTCTTTTTCCTTATATCGAGACTAACCTAGTCTTGTACTTGTATCCTAAAAAGTGTATAAAATTCAACCAATCAAGAGTCGAGTATATGAAGACGATAAATTTTAAATTTTGCGCGCCATTTAAGATTTATTTAAGATTTACAGAAACGGGAAGAACTCTCTAAATTTAAAAACCGGTTTTTGATTTTTCTCTTCTATATCCAAGAAAGAACGGTTTAAGAAGAAAATCAAAAGTGTGTCCATTGTATACTCAGATAAAGTAATCGGGATCAAGGATATTTCATTCTAAAGTTTTCAGCTCAGTTCTCACATATCCCCCTCCCCCCCTCTATAAAATTCAAACTTAAGACTTTCTTGACGATGCCGTGCTTCTTGAAGGTCTGGGGTGTATCTGGGATTTCAATCTGGGTTCACAGTGTACTTCAAAAATTTCATATTTAATAGTTAACCGACCATTTAAAATCATCTAAAGGTCGTTTTTCTATTTCACAGTTTAATGGCTCCCATTATATAAAATAATATTTTTTTTGCCAAAATTAACGCTGTCTCTTTTTTGCTAAGATGTGGAGAAGATGAGTATGAGGAAGTTACTGAGTGGTGTGAGAAGGGTCCAGATAGATGGGTTTTCAGGTAAAAGAATCATTTATTTATTCTATTTATCTATTTGATAAGCTCTTCGCTCATATATATTTATATACGTGTTAGCTATAGCTGGCCTAACGGCTGGACCGAATGGGCTGAAATTTGTTGAGGGAACCCAAGAGTGCCCACGGCCCGGGGAGTAACAAAGGCTAAAAAAGATTCAACATTTTTTTCAAAACTCGAATTTATTTATTCTTTTAAATCCACGTGCAACGCCGGTCACTTCAGCTAGTTCTATTAGAAAGTAATTAATTATCAACTCGAAAGATTCTTGGATCAGAAAAGGTTTAAAGTATACTGTTGTGAATCGTGCATTCCATTACATATTTAATGAATACATTAAAGTATATAGAACTACTTTAGAAAAAAAATATTTCAATCTCTATTTCAATCTCTTGGATAGGAAATATTCATTTCTATAATTCGACTCATTAAAACCAATTAAAACCTTGTTAAATATTGACAGGAACATGTTTAATTCTGGATCGAAAACTATTGACTCTCTACCTGCTGAAGCTAAAGAATTCGGTTCAGACCCCGCAGATCACCTGATTCCCAGCTATCCTCAAGTTAAAAAGTAAGACAATTCTGATCCTTTTGATTTTCCGTTTTACGGAATGTGAACCGGAATTTTAACAGTGCACGTGACGTAAACCAGAATTATCCCGGTCCGCTTTACGGAAAAAATTTCGGATTATTCCATTTTCAAAATAGAATTTTTTCCCTGAGGAATGGAAACCCTATTTGTTACGCATAAAGTCGTTTATTCTACAAAAGGGCTTAAAATAAAAAATTAATAATTTAATTTACCAGTAGCTTGAAAATTAATAATTTAATTTACCAGTAGCTTGAAATAAAATTATTATTGGTAAATGGATCTTTGTACACTGCACAATTACTGAGTTTCATGTTCAAAGGAATATCATATTTTGAGTCTAGAAGTTTCAGGGGTGTTTGGATACTGGATATTTAGGAAGCTAAGAAGTCTGGATATATTTGCTGGATATTTAGGAAGCCAAGAAGTCTAGAAATATTTGCTGTATATTTAGGAAGTTATGAAGTCTAAGCTGAAAACTTTAGAATGAGATATCCTTAATCCCGATCTGTTAATTAATCTGGAGATTAAGTTCATGAGGATTATAAGCAATATTTAATCTGGAGATTAAGAAAAAGAGTTGATTAAGCATTAATCCTGATATCCACCATTCTAAAGTTTTCAGCTCTGGATATATTTGATGGATATTTAGGAAGCTAACAAGTCTGGATATATTTGCTGGATATTTAGGAAGCTAACAAGTCTGATTATATTTGCTGGATATTTAGGAAGCTAAGAAGTCTGGATATATTTGCTGGATATTTAGGAAGTTATGAAGTCTGGATATATTTGCTGGATATTTAGGAAGTTATGATGCCTGGATATATTTGCTGGATATTTAGGAAGTTATGAAGTCTGGATATATTTGCTGGATATTTAGGAAGCTAAGAAGTCTGGATATATTTGCTGGATATTTAGGAAGCTAAGAAGCCTGATTATATTTGCTGGATATTTAGGAAGCTAAGAAGCCTGGATATATTTGCTGGATATTTAGGAAGCCAAGAAGTCTGGATATATTTGCTGGATATTTAGGAAGCTAAGAAGTCTGGATATATTTGCTGGATGTGGAGAAAGGTTTGAAGTCTGGATATATTTGCTGGATATTTAGGAAGCTAAGAAGCCTGGATATATTTGCTGGATATTTAGGAAGCTAACAAGTCTGATTATATTTGCTGGATATTTAGGAAGTTATGAAGCCTGATATATTTGCTGGATATTTAGGAAGCTAAGAAGCCTGATTATATTTGCTGGATATTTAGGAAGCTAAGAAGCCTGGATATATTTGCTGGATATTTAGGAAGCCAAGAAGTCTAGATATATTTGCTGGATATTTAGGAAGCTAAGAAGTCTGGATATATTTGCTGGATATTTAGGAAGCTAAGAAGCCTGGATATATTTGCTGGATGTGGAGGATTAAGCCAGGGTCTGCATGATTCTGGAGTAGCGGAGACCCATTGGGCTGTTGAAGTGTTCGAACCTGCTGCAAAAGCCTTCAAGCTGAACAACAAGGTATTTAATAAATACTAAAAATATGTTTTGAATGTTTAATGAGCTCCATACGGGTTTGGGGAGGGAGAAAAAAGGAAAAGAGGGGAAAATTGGGAAGAGAGAATGGAAAATGGAAAATGGAAAAAGGGAATTTTCTAGCAAACTTTAAGTTTCCACGGCCTGCGTAACCCTGCAAAAAAATATGAGTTAAGGAACTAAAATACACCCTTGCTGTACTAAGCCCCAAAACCCCCGATCTTAAGAATAAGATTGTCTCTTCTATACCGAGGCATTCAGTCTTGTACTTGTACTACATGTACTGCTTGCACTACTTGTACTACTTGTACTACTTGTACTACTTGTACTACTTGTACTACTTGTACTACTTGTACTACTTGTACTACTTGTACTACTTGTACTACTTGTACTACTTGTACTACTTGTACTACTTGTACTACTTGTACTACTTGTACTACTTGTACTACTTGTACTACTTGTACTACTTGTACTACTTGTACTACTTGTACTACTTGTACTACTTGTACTACTTGTACTACTTGTACTACTTGTACTACTTGTACTACTTGTACTACTTGTACTACTTGTACTACTTGTACTACTTGTACTACTTGTACTACTTGTACTACTTGTACTACTTGTACTACTTGTACTACTTGTACTACTTGTACTACTTGTACTACTTGTACTACTTGTACTACTTGTACTACTTGTACTACTTGTACTACTTGTACTACTTGTACTACTTGTACTACTTGTACTACTTGTACTACTTGTACTACTTGTACTACTTGTACTACTTGTACTACTTGTACTACTTGTACTACTTGTACTACTTGTACTACTTGTACTACTTGTACTACTTGTACTACTTGTACTACTTGTACTACTTGTACTACTTGTACTACTTGTACTACTTGTACTACTTGTACTACTTGTACTACTTGTACTACTTGTACTACTTGTACTACTTGTACTACTTGTACTACTTGTACTACTTGTACTACTTGTACTACTTGTACTACTTGTACTACTTGTACTACTTGTACTACTTGTACTACTTGTACTANGGTGGACCCCCCTGCCAAGGGTTAATATTGTATATATATTTAGGAGAAGTGGATTTACTATGTGGTGGACCCCCCTGCCAAGGATTTTCTGGAATGAATCGGTTCAATGCTGGGGAATATTCGTTGTTCAAAAACTCCTTGGTCTCCAGTTATTTATCCTATGCAGAATATTACAGGTAATTAACAACCTAAATACTAAGATTTAGTTGTATTATTGGGTAGTACAGAAGACTAGCACTATGCGTAAAATGTGGACTGTTGCGGCGGGTCCAGATGGATGCGGTATTCCTTTTTTTCGTTTATTGATCCGGGTCCGCTTTTTACCCCAACACGCTTCAATAAGATCCTAAGATCTTGATTTATTTTTGGAGAATAAAAAGGGATAACTCAGTGCATGATTTCATAAGTCGGTGTTAGGTTATTTTTTATTCTTAATGTTTTGTTCTCAGACCGAAGTTCTTTATTCTGGAGAACGTAAAGAACTTTGCCAACTTCAAGAAGAGTATGGTCATGAAATCCTGCCTCCGTGCTCTGGTTAAGATGGGCTATCAGGTAATATCTATTTATTTAAAACTTAATCTCTGCTTGTTTGTTCGTTCGTTCGTTTGTTTGTTTGTTTGTTTGTTTTTCCGACCATAACTCAAGACCCTTGGACCGATTTGCCTTCAAATTTTATTGAGGAAATTGGGATACCCACGGGAATGTTCATAGCTTTCTTTAAAGATTCTTAGTTGAATGGGTTCACAGCAAAAAATTTGGTTTCCCGGTATAAAACCAAGGGCGGGTAAACGCCGGAGTTACTTTGAATAACCTTGGCAGTGCTGGGTTCCCAAGCTGGTACACAAATAAATGGGTTGTTATTAATTGTTTAAAGAGGCATAAGAACGGGGTATGTATTCTTTGTTTAAATCGTCCCTCCCTTCATGTTTTGTTCACAAAATATTAGTTTTTATTTTTGTACAAAAAAATGCTTAAAATGGTACGGTGTCAGATTTTGAATTTTTTCCAGATCATCGGAAATTAATAAACATTTCTTTTAAAATTATTTGAAATGCTCGAGAATTCTTGGTTCTTAGCGGCGCTTGGCACTTTTCAAACTTAAATACTTCATTAACAGTGGGGAAACAGTTGTCTCTTCATTTTCTAGTTGATAAAATGTTTGTTTTCATGAATTTTTAAACTGCATTTTTTCATAAATTTTCAAGATACGTTATAATATTATTATAAAATTATAGATCTGTTTGTCATGATTAATATTTTGAGTTCTGTTTAAGTGCACCTTTGGGATCATGCAGGCTGGTCAGTTTGGTATTGCGCAGACAAGGAGAAGAGCAATCATCCTTGCAGCAGCCCCAGGACAGGTGGGTTAACTCTAGTTCTGTGTACTTCATGATTTTACCTAGGATTGATCTGGAGGAATTTTGTACACCCAAAAAAAACTTGACAGTATTCAGTCACCAAAAACTGCAATAAATAGTATTTATTTATTTATTAGGCAACCCTAAAACCACGAATGAAGTTAGACATCACTCCCGTATAAAAGTTACACAATCCACACAATTTTGATATGAACCTCCTGTTATGATTGTAATTTGTCTCGCTCTTCCATAATTTGAAACTCACTTCCATGATTTGACACTCGCTTCCATGATTTGACACTCGCTTCCATGATTTGACACTCACTTCCATGATTTGACACTCACTTCCATGATTTGACACTCACTTCCATAATTTGACACTCACTTCCATGATTTGACACTCTCTTCCATGATTTGATACTCACTTCCATGATTTGACACTCACTTCCATAATTTGACACTCACTTCCATAATTTGACCCTCACTTTCATGATTTGACACTCACTTCCATGATTCCAATCGAATTCATGAAGAAGTTTCATATATCCTTGTTATTACCCGCTTAAGCTCATTCTTAGTATAGATAGCAGGGTCAATTCTGGTTCTTTCTGTCGTACCTTCCGGGCCGGGGAGGGGGGCTGGTGCTTGATTTAACGTAACTACGGGTCCTAACTCCTAGTTGAAATTCAGTAACTCCTAATTTTGTATCACGTTTCACCCGCAAAATGAAAATATTTCTGATTTCTTTTACACTTTTTTATAGCCTATATATTTTTCATGTTGAGGTATATTTTGTACTTCTAGGTACTACCGCGATATCCTGAACCTGAACACGTGTTCAGCCCCCAGGCTTGCCACCTGTCTGTAGAGGTTGATGGAAGGAGATACAACTCTCAAACCAGGTTTATTAATGTTTAGCTTTCCCTTGAATTAAATTTTCTGTCAGAGGGAAAATCAAATTACCAATTTTTTGGGGGGTGGGGGGGATTTTTAGAAACGATTTATTCGTTGTGATATTAGACATGTTGTGTATGGGGTCCTCAAGATATATAGACATTTTTCATGTAGCCTCCAATTGTGGTCATATACATTCTACAGTCTACATGGATCATAAAGAAAATTAGTGTTCTTTGGCTATTGTTATCCATAACATTTTACCAACCCACATCAACACTAACCCTATATTTTTTGCTTAGACTAATTTTCATATTTAAATCAAACATACAAAACATGGGCTAACCTAAACTCATACCTCCGACTACAATTGGAAGCAGAATGTAAAAATATCGGCCTTTATTAAACTTTTAGGACACGCCGTAAGCCTTAACTTTTGGGATCTCTAAATGTCGATATTTTTTACACAATATTAATCTGGTTTGGATCCAAATAGACATCAAAATCAAATAATCTAGAGTTTATTTGATGGGATTTATGTTTAGATGGGTGAAGAGCGCTCCCAGGAGAACTGTCACTGTCTGGGATACTATGTCAGATCTTCCCAAGGAATACAACCAATCAATTAATTAATCAATTTGTAGCAATATCGTAGTGTCTTTCGACAATTAACTTTCATTTTTATGATCGTTGAAAATTGTCTCTACTTTCTATTCTTCGGAATGTATAGCAGAGCTCCCCTTCATTCATATTTATCATGAAGGGATTGAATAAAGGGATCTAAAAATGGTTGCATTGCTGGGATCGTAACGTTCATCAAAAATAATCATTATAATTTTTTATGGCAAATGTCAAAATTAAAATTAGATCCTGGCTTAAAACCTGATTTGATTTGATTTGATTTGATTTGATTTGATTTGATTTGATTTGATTTGATTTGATTTGATTTGATTTGATTTGATTTGATTTGATTTGATTATTTCATTCTTGTAAGAATTTATTTTGATTTATTATTCAATGGTTGAATGTAACAGATTAATAATGGAGAGTCTAGGGAAGTGATGAAGTACGGTGGAAACCCGAAGTCACATTTCCAGAAGTATATAAGGTGAACTATCACATATTAAAGGAACTGTCGTATTTTTAGGTAACCCTCCATTTAAAGAAGGAAATGTCCGATAAACACCATTGCTTTTCTTGATTAAAAATATTTTATTTTATCAACTTTTAATGTACTGATGTGAATTAGAAATGCCTCTCTATGAATGGAGAGTTCTCAGTCTTTTAAAAGTTCGTATACACTGTACAGTCATCTTAAACCTAATTTCTGCTCCGTCTGTGTAATCCATAGTTGTATAATTTAACGTTCAAACCCCCCTAGTTGTGCACTTCGCAATTTCAGTTTTTTTGCTTAGCATTTTAGTTCCGTCATTTTAGGCATCTTTAAAGTAGGGTAATACAAGATTTGATACCAAAATACCGAAAATTAGAAATATCATTGGTCGTAGAAATTAAGGAAATTTTCTGGGTTAAAGTCAAACACAGCAGCAGTTTCAAGGATTCAATCTGTTCCTTCTGTTTTAATTTTTTGAACCGTATACAATATTTTTCCCAAATTGCATGTTGCAACAAAAAATGAAATCTTAGTCACCTCTCTGGCAGCCTTGGCACTGCCTGAAAAAAATCTTCTGAGGTGGAATAAGCTTTCTTCCTGCTTGTTTTTTGTGCGAATAGTTCAGCTCGTAGCGCAGGACTTTCTTTGTCTTGTTAGTGCTTAGGATCCATTTAATTTTGATCCGGATCCTGGATAACTCATAAGTTAGTAATTTTGTTTGTTTTGATGTCCTATCATAACTCAGAAACACCTTGACCGATTTATCCCAAACTATGCTAAATGTTTAACCCTTGAAGGAACTCTGGTGACGAACTTTACGACCATATAACCAAGAAATTGGCTCCTCTGATCGTGAAGAGGTTCGAATATATTCCTACCACTCCAGGCAGTGACTGGAGGGATCTTCCAAACAAGGTAACACTTTTTTAATACCCTCATCAGCTTCTCTATTACTAAATTACTTTTTTCATATTCCCAGTATTTAAGGGGGGACTGGGGGGATTCAGAGTGAGGATTGCTGAATTGGGAAAATTAAATTAGTTGTTGGGCAAAAAAATATGTTTTTTGTAATTTATTACCATTAGACCGGTGTAATGAAAATTTATGTAATATGACATTTTAAAGTCATTTTGATTAATTTCTTTAGTCTTTACTACAATATTTGGATTTCAAGTAAATCTATTTAATAAGTGGCATGGTCGCGGTACCATTTAAACATTTTCTCTGTTTCAAGTTGGAATGAAATGAAATCGAATATTACATGAAAATATAAATATCACAAAAACATGTTTTTTCTTCATTATTTTCACTTAGTCTACCTATAGTTCAAAACTGAAAGACCTGGAATTAATTTGCAATCAATCAGACCACAATCTATTTTACAAATATGATTGATGACGCGATTATCACAATAGCTCTTGTCCTGCCATTTCCAAAGAGAATATGCTTACAGATAGAGCCACAATTTAAAAGTTATTATGTAGGTTCAATCTATATATAAATACTCTGCTTGTCTGTCTGTCTGGGTGCCCGTTTATTTGTCTTTCGGGTTGTATCTAATAAACGTCAAAACGGCTGAACCGATCGGGCCCCAATTTTGTGTGGGACCTCGCATGACCTCAGGGAAGGTTTATGGATCATTAAAATTTCAAACATTAACCTCCAAAAAATCCTATTTTCATTAAATTTTGAAAATCCGCGAACTTTTTTTGTTGTTAGCAAGAGAACATGTTCACAATTTATATAGAAGATTCTAGTATTTTAAAATTTGACATGGTAGATTGTGGAATTGAGTGATGGGAAGATGAGCAAGAAACTACACTATTTCTACGAAGATATTAAAAACGGAAAGTAAGTTAAAGGGAACACTAACGGTTATTAGAAAAAAATTGAACTGAATATTAAGTTCGAAAGGGGGGAGTGGTATTCTGTCCCCCCCCCCCTCCTAAATTTTTTATTTAATTTTAAAGAAATTGATCAAATCTAATATTTCCGGTAACAACTTTTTCGCACTTAAATAATACCCATAAACAGATAAAACAAGTCATATAACAATGAACTTTTTTGGACCCCGATTTATTTTTTGAACTGTTATATTGTTCAGGAGCTCTAGTGGAAGTCTACGAGGAGTGTGTCCTTGTATGGCGGGGGGAAAATGCGATCCTAAGGATAACCAACAGGTGGGGAAACAATAACGAGCTAATAGATATTTAATAAAGGGATTTCTTTTGCCTATTCCCGGTTGTCGGTTGGGATTTGTTGTCTTCAAGGTTGTAAGCCTCCGTGACTTCGTCCTTAGAGTCGCGATAAACGTCACAAATCCAACTTTTCAAGGCCTTCTTAGTTTTGAACAACTGTTAAATCTTGGGATCTTCGCCATAATAATAATCAAAATAATCTGTGAAGTAGAAGATGGATTGGATTGGATTGGATTGGATTGGATTGGATTGGATTGGATTGGATTGGATCGGATTGGATCGGATCGGATTGGATCGGATCGGATCGGATCGGATCGGATCGGATCGCTCTTAGATGTTTGGATTGGATTGCTCTTAGATGTTTGGATTGGATTGCTCTTAGATGTTTGGAATGGATTGGATTGAATTGGATTGCTCTTAGATGTTAGATGAATACAAAACTTGTATTTATTTAGAACACGTTGATTCCCTGGTGTCTGCCCCACACCGCTAACCGGCACAACAACTGGGCCGGACTCTACGGCAGAGTCGAGTGGGACGGTTTTTTCTCCACAACCATCACAAACCCGGAGCCCATGGGGAAACAAGGGCGAGTGCTTCATCCAGATCAAAACAGATTGGTTTCAGTTCGAGAGTGCGCCAGGTGATCTATTCATTTATAAAGTGGGGTTGGTTGGTTTGGTAGGTTGGTTGTGGTGGGTTGGTTGTCAAGTTATAACTCAGTAACTCTTTCGGTTGGGAAACTCGGTAGAATCACGAGAATTTAGGCTGGTTAAGTTGAATGGTTTTATGTTTTTATAGAAAACTTTAGGTAATGCCGGTTTTAAAAATTTAATCTTGATTTATTAAAATATAATTTTTTTACTATTTTAAGAAAATTCACACTCTTTCAAGGAATGAAATTAATTTTTTTGTCATTTGTTGGTTTCCGGAGAAATATATTTTCTGACGTTGAAAAATGAAAAGTCACAGTTTTTAAATGCATCAAGCTTTAATCTGTGGAACATTAATGCGATTGATTGATTGATTGATTGATTGATTGATTGATTGAAGGTCTCAAGGATTTCCTGACACCTACAGATTCTACGGGTCTGTTTTAGAGAAGCACAGACAGGTAAAATATTGATCATACGCTGTTCCATGATTTTTATGATTTGAGGGGGGGGGCGGACTGAAAAATTGGCAACTTATTTTCATTTTTGATACTTATTAACCAACGATTCCTTAAATCATTTATTTTCCCCAAATCGGCAAAAAAAAATCCGTAACCATAACCCCCTCCCCCCCCCCAAAAAAAAAAAAAAAAAACCCCCTTACTTACGGAGGAATAATTAAGTTTCAAATGGTGGGCTAGATAAATAGTTTTTCGAGTGAATATCCGCCCCTGGAAAAAACTCCAAAAATTATTTGTTTATTATATATTTAGATAGGAAACGCTGTTCCTCCACCCCTGGGACGTGCTCTGGGTGTTTCCATCCTTCACTCTCTAGATTGCAATAAGCAACAGTGAATATACAGCTGACTTATTAAATTGAACCTGCAGTATTTTCTCTTTGATAAAAATACTTTTAATATCTGACAATTTGCAACTTTTTCTCTAGTTAATGCAAATTTTATGATTGAAAATTCTCTCATAATATTCATTTTGTGAAATAGTAAACGCAGTTTTTAAATTATTTGAACAAATATGTAAAATACTGCTCCTTATTCAAGTATCATATATTCTGTATTTTTTGTGTTCAGATTTTTTACAACTTGACTATCTTGATATATTTGTATTTTATTCTGTGATAAAGAGATTTTACATTTTAACTAGTTTGTAAAATCTTGAGAATAAATTCACCGACGAAAACAGATGCATTTTAATTTTGTAATTTTTTCATCAAATTCTAACGCTCAAATAGTTGATAGCGAGGAACTTCGAAGTAAGTTTTGTGGCTATTTTTGATTTGCAGCTTTTCCACGTTTATCATTTTTTAATTGTACACGGTGTACAAATTTTGCTGAAAGGAATGTCAACTATGGTTAATTAGGCCTAATGGAACCTTTCTTGAAGCTGTTATGTATGATAATTCCTAGACAACTTTTAAACTTTAAGGTGAAATCTTTCTTAACAGATTTTTTAAAAAATCTATCCGTTGGATAATTCACAGAGCTTGGTGTGACATTTTAAAAAATGTATTATGGGACGATTATTCCATAAAGAATTGATCTAGAATAATCGTCCCGAAAACTTGTATTTCGGCAGGTGACACCCAGTTCTTGGTGAAGCATTTAGGAAGTAGATTTATTCTTAATTTGGTAAAGATAGGTTCCGCCGTTCATTTCCAAACGTTTTAAATGGTTTATAATTCTCAACAGCTCTAAGAAAGGTTCGCTTTGAACAAATTTTCGCTATGAATCTAGTGTTAATTTCAATTTTTGTTATGAAAGGTAAGGTTTCGAATGTTGTCTTAAATGTTTTTTTTTAATCCTCGCAAAAACCTGAATGTTTTCTAACCTCGCGTTTTTCGACCAAAAATGTGTTTATTGGTAAGCCGTTGTTAACGGACACTGGGTCGTTTTTTAACAGAGAAACTATAGTTTTATTAAACAAAAAACGATCGATCCTGAAAAAGATCGTTTTCAGAAACTAAAGTTTTGTTTTTTCATCTTGTTTTAAAAACGAAAGAATAGTTTTTCATTAAATTGGAATTGATCCAGGTAATGCCAACCTTAATTCAATGGCCCTCAATTTTACACGTTGTTTGTCCAATTTGAAACAAATTCTCGTGAACTTTTTTTAATGTCTCCTGCTTAATTCCGCTCCTTCAAGGTTGAAAGAAAACCGAGGTTAACTCAATTATTGTTGCTGGCACGAAGGATGCACAGTAGTCTTGACTCCAAGAAGTAATTCAAGTAACTCTTTTAATAAAGTGTCTTTTTAAATAAAAAGATAGACCCTAGTATAGTAATTAGTGGTGGAGTATAACTTTGTCATTTAACTAAATGCTGTTTTCGGAATGGGGGAAAAAATGCAAATGTCCATAAACCATTTTGGGGTTTTTATGGAATCCGTCCCAAAAACTCTTAAAAACGAACCAATTTATTTTTCATCTCTAGAATACTCAAATTTAACAACTTTAAATATAAAAATATGTATTAATTATCAAAAGTACATATAAAGTAAATTTAACATTTAAGTTCAAAATTACAACTTTTGAACATATTTGATCGAACCCTTTCCCTCTAAAAAAGAATAATAGATTTTTTCTATTCTAAAATATAAAATATCCACACTATACGAATGAATACAATAAATATGAATTAATCATACAAAAAATATCACAAATTTGAGTTTTTATTTATCGTCATTTAAAAGAATGTAAATGTTTAAAATTTACCCTTTTGGGCTGATTGTAATTTCTTCCTTTATTTAGTTTTAGCAAAAAGTTTCATCTCATTGAATTAATGGTTTGGGTAAACTATCGCTTACGATACAAATTTGACGAATTTAAAATCATTTTTTCGGTTTTTCTCTGGCACACTTTGTTGTCCGTTGACGTGGCAAATGAATAGTTAGAAGAATTGTAAGTTTTAAGATTTATAAATTATACATAGATCAAAACGCAAATAAATTTAGATTTAAGAATCCGATTATATCTATCCCTGCAGTTAGTCCAGGGTTTCATTTGTGTTCTAAGTAACCTTGGAGAAAATGGTGTGGCCAGGGTTGTCCAGGGATTCATTTGTGTTCTAAGTAACCTTGGAGAAAATGGTGTGGCCAGGGTTGTCGGCACAAATCTGCAATAAAAAAAAATAAAAAAAATTATTAAATACATTTTTTATTTAACGTGACTCTCCTTGTAAGGATGGAAATGTCTGATTTACAACGGTACCCTTAAAACCTTAATCTAATCAAAACGTAATAACATCACTTTACTAACTTACTTCTGATAATTTCATATTTGTTTCTTGTGCGCATGCGCTTTTGAAGAACAAGAAAAACAGTCAAACTTAATCATTAAACACACAAAGGTTTCAAGGGTACCATGTTGTAAATCGGGCATGCCCATCTTTGTATACGGGGTCACTTGAAATTACGCATACAGTCTCTTTGAGGAAAATTCTCGTGTACCTGAGTATCTATCATGTTGTACACACACTGCATGTACTGATCAGCAAACTCACATTTGTTGTACTTTGGACCCAGTACACTTAAACAACTGTTTCCTCCACAACTTTGTCTGAATTTAGAAAATTAGAAAAAATATTTTTATTGTGCGGTTACATTGGAAATAGGGATGTATTTTTTCTCGAAAAATCCCCTCCCCGCCCTTTTGAAAATCATTTTTCCCCCAATAAGTTGTGTATGTTTGTGCGGAAGAGCAAAGTAAAAAATTATGATTTTATCCGCGCTGAATTGGGGTAAATAAAGGATTTTTACGGGGAAACTGAATTTTGGGGTAAAAAGTATCGCCCCCCTTACCCTCTTACCATCGGGAATGAGTAAGAATTCATATTAAGTGAGGTTTAATAAGAGTTTTATTTTATATACAGGGTGTCCCACGTAACATGACAGTTTGTGAATAGTTTAAAATGTCTTCTTCCATAATGTTTTAAGTTGTTTGATACCAAAGACAAAAATAAAAATATAATATGGGAGTGGAAAGTGGAAAAAAAACTTCTATTACAGAGAAGACGACATTCATAACTATTTATCTACTGTCATGTTTCGTGGGACACTCTGTATTAACCCAATTATGAACAAAGACGAAATTTCTATGTTTATTGGGACATTCTGTAGGTTTACACTATCCCTGACCCTCAATAAGCCTGTTAAAAGCCCTAAAACTAGCCCAATTACAGAACTTGATCCTATGTTGTATCCTAAAGAGCTACAAGACCCAACCAAAAATAAATACTAAAGGTACCAATGAATAACAGAATTAAACAAATTGTAGGGTAAAGGATGAAACTGAAAAAGAAAACATAAAAATCCTATATTATAACGATACGATCTCAAGGTTAAAATATACCAACTGCCTTGAATATGCCTTTTATTGCGTTATTTAATGATTTAAAAAGAAAGAAATGATATGCAATGTAGGTAATTGTTAGTTTAAGAAAAAAAAGTAAATAATTTCCGCACAGTCGTCTCTGAAGTCTTATCATTTGTGGGTAACCCTGTATGTAAAAATTGGGAAGGATTTTTAAAACGTGAGCTGCCTAGGTTGTCATTAAGGTTTAATCCTTTATTGGACACCCATTATTTAACCTGCAGCATAATTCCTGGAAACCACAGTCATCGTTTAGCTGACATGTTGAGTTGCAGGTCAGCCCGGCTAGCAGGGGCTGGTCATCTTCACCAGGTTTAGAATCCTCCATAGGAGGACACATATCTAAACAATGCTATCTTAAAGGGACTTTCAGTAATTTCTACGATTCCCTCTAGTCCTTTATCTAATCATTAATGTGGAAGACATCGTCGATTCACTACCTTGAAAAGTGTTTGATTCCAGCAAGTTCCTTCATTGTTTGTTTGTTTGTTTACCTGGAACCTCAAGTCTATCACTGCATGAAGTTAGAATATCTGCAACTAATTCAGCAAAAGTGTTTGATTCCAGCAAGTTCCTTCATTGTTTGTTTGTTTACCTGGAACCTCAAGTCTATCACTGCATGAAGTTAGAATATCTGCAACTAATTCAGCAAAAGTGTTGTCCAACATATCAGACACTGACTGCGTAAGTACATCCACATCAGCGGAGTTATCTATAAAAAAAAATCCCTTTTTATAATTATATTTTTGAAAGTTCTGTATATTGTGCAGTTTTTATTTGAGCATAAAGGGAAATTCTAAGATAAAATTTGTGACCCCAAATTGCGCTCGTTTATTTGCGCAATTAAGAGCGCAAATCTCGTAAAATTACGCAAATTGCAGCGCTTCAGTCTTCATACAACGCAACGCAACGATTTTAGAATTTCGTTGGAAGCTTATGATTACTATTTAAAAACTGAATATATTTCAAGATTTAAAAGTTAAAGAAAAGTATTTTTCCGCAGAAACTTTCCAAATTCGTTAAAAAGAAAATTTTTGTTAAAAAAAAACTTGAAAGAAGTGTTTTAAAAATAGTATTGAGACTTATTTACCAGGAGAAATTGCAGAAATTGCTGTCAAATATCTCCATCCATAGCATTCTGGCTAAAAAAATATTCTTTTAAGACAATTTTTATGGAAAATTCTACTTAATTAATGGCTACTGCAGTACTTAATTCATCTAAAAACTTATTTATAAAATAATTAATTTGTTACATTTACCAATGGACAAATTATTTTTAGTAAAACATTTTAATTCTTTAATATTTCTATTAATTTATTGCGTATTTAATTTATTTCTTGAATATTTAATTCATTTCTTGAATATTTTATTAGTTTCTTTAATGTTTGATGCATTTTTAAATATTTAATTTATTTTTGCAAATATTAAATGCATTTATTGAATATTTGAATAATTCATTGAAAATTTGATTCATTAATCCAAATTGATTGATTTATTAAAAATAATATTTTTCATATCTACATTTGATTGATAAATGGGATATTTAATTATTGATTACTTACAACTTGATCGAAGTTTCTAGAAGTTCCTTTTCGTTTAGTGTCTCTTTTCATTGCACCCAGATAGCTGGCAATATCTGACAAATAGAACATGCAACTTCAGTATAGTTTAATAGTTTATTGCACCCAGATAGCTGGAAATATCTGACATGTAACATGCAACTTCAATATAGTTCATTGCACCCATGGATAGCTGGCAATATCTGACAAATAGAACATGTATCTTCAATATAGTTCATTGCACCCAGATAGCTGGCAATATCTAACAAATAGAACATGTAACTTCGGTATAGTTCATTGCACCCAGATTGCTGGCAATATCTAACAAATAGAACATATGTAACTTCAATATAGTTCACTGCACCCAGATAGCTGGCAATATCTGACAAATAGAACATGTAACTTCAGTATAGTCACAACTCACTATATATTTACAATAAGACGCATATAACGTTGCTCAATGAGACCACATTTGAGCAACGTTATATACTGTAAATCTTATTGTGTTACCAGTAGATTGAAAATCAACTGATTTAAATGATTTTCAAGTGACCCTCTATGCAAAGATGACAATGCCTGATTCACAAAAGAACCCTTAAAACAAAAGGTGGAAGAGTCGTTTTTCTAAAGTTTTACTTCTGATAATTTTTCTCTTGTTTTTAGGAAGCAAGAAAAGGCATTTTCCCAGAGAACCCGCAAAGGCAAATAAACAGTTTATAAACAATAACATGAATATCTAATTCCTACTTTTTATTGTTTTAAATCGGGTATTGCAGGCTGCAGCCATCTTTGCATGGAGGGTTACTTGAAATTACGCTTACAGTCCCTGTGAGTAAAGTGGGTCTATGAATCAATTAATCAATTGCTGTGTCTCAAATGCATCTTTCAGTCGTCTTTCCTTTTCACAGTTTTATGGGTCCCTCTCTGTACTGTACAAACAAATAAAATTGAATAAGAAGTTCTTTCTGAATAAAAATATCGAAGTTTCATTAAACATTATAACAAACCGTTTTTTAGTAAGAATGAATGTAGAATAGGAAGACGACATTAAAGCAATAATTAAGTGTTTTCGATGTTGGTACAAGGCAAATAGTTTCACTCGTAGCTTATTAATTCACTTATTGCGTGAAATGGGTCTGTTTACACTTCACAATCGCCGTGTTTTATGTTCATTTGACTATTCAAAGTTAAACTTTCAGAATAAAATGTGTCTTCCTATTCTACAGCTTTTTGGTTATCACTGTAAATTAAGGCGAATTAACAATGTAACTTGATTCATTTATTAGGACTCGACCTGATAAAATAAAACCTAATATTTTGTCTGTAATATCTAACTAACGGAAGCAATTCTAAATTAAATTTTTGGGTCTGTCCTAGAGACCGCTTTTTGTACCCCACCCCACCCCCCTCTGTCCTCCTATCAAATTTGGACATGACAACTATTTTTAACAAAATAGGCTTGGGTTAGGCTTGGTTAAGACAATTTTTGGGCAAAGTGTTACGGCTAGGTAAGGTTGGGGGGCTGAGGGCTGCGGCTAGGATAGGCTCGGAGGCCGAGAGATGCGGCCACATATCAAACTTTGAACATGTGTATATTGATGTTTAAATTTGATAGGAGCGTTCTTTAGAAAATAACTAAATGTTGTTGCTACCTTCTGGAGTCCTTTTATCTCGTCCTCTTCTTTCTTCTCTTCTTTTTACAACATTATTATCTCCATCCTCATAGATCTCAGCCAAATCATCACGCTAGAAAGTATACAAGGATATTCACAATGAAATAAATTTAAAAACGTCTCTGGATAATGTGTACAGAGAGAACCGGTAAACCTATCAAATACATATCAAAATAAGTAGCTAAAATAAATTCAAATTAAATTTTCAATTTTGCAAAATAAAACATCTTGTTCTAGTTTTTTTCTTAAATTTTAAAGTTTGTACTCTTTAATCTCCCCCGACCCCCCCCCCCCCTCCACCTCTGGAATCCAGATTTGAATAATATTCTAAAATAAATGTCAGGAAATATCAATAATTTCCAAAGGAATTGAGTCTTTGCCACAAACTCTGATTTTCTAATCACTATATCTTTGGAACCAAATGTTGCAGACCTTAGATATTTCAAATTATGAATTTTGTTAGATCAAATAATCTGAGTTTGAAATATCAAAGGTTTACAACATCGAGTTCAAAGGATATTGAGGTATATTTAAAGCTGGAAAATATATTTGAAATATTTGTTTATTTACCATTGGGTTTAGAAGTGAAGCAAGACTGAAAGATCTTCCAACAAAGTTTGATTGGGTCAGTTTGACAGTTGTACCATCCTTTAGAACTCCAAGCTAAACAAACATTTTTCTATTCTATTCTATATAAACTGCATTGTGTATAAGTTTGAAAAACAAAATAGTTTTTATAATTTTTGGTTTTAAGAATTGTTTTATTTGTAAGATTTCATGGCCTATCTTCAAAATGTAATTGTGAAAAGAAAAATCTGAAGTCTCGTAATATGCATGACCCAGACATTCTTAACTCAGTTCAAACTAAACTAAAATATTTAAACCAAAAACAAAGAAGGTTCCTGAGCTGTGGTTTTAAAGAGTTCCTCAGTCTTTAGTGAAATTGGTCTGAGGGTTCAAGAGTCATGATCAGACATTCAAACAAAGAAACAGAGAAATTACTATTCATATACATATTTATATTCTTTCTTAATAAATTTTTTTTTTCTTTTTTAATAAAAAACGTGAAGTTAAAAACTGAAATATACATATTCCTATATATGAATAGTAATTTCTCTGTTTCTTCTTATATATATATATACATAATATATGTATATTATAGAATAGATATAGGATTGATAAAATTTCTGAGATTTCATATACCATATATGGACGCGTGTTTGTTTACAGACACATGATACATTCCATAGAAATAAAATGGATAGATAGAGAACTTTGTTTAAAGTCCCTTTGGACAATAAAAAAATAACATCCTGATCTGCAAAGTTTCATGAAAAAAACGTGAATTTTCTTTGTTAGCGATAGAACTGTAGGCCACTTTTTTAGGGCAAGAAGTTGTGACAAAATAATTACCAAAAAATAAACAGCGCTCTTTATTCTCTGAAATTTAAAGGGAGTGACCGGCAATGTCTGGTCGTTGAACTGAGAATGTAATATTGTGGAGTAATTGTTTAGAAATCATTAAGTTTTTCCGATCAAATCACTTTATGGTATTTTGGATATACTTAAATTTTAAGATTTATTGAGACATCCTATATTAGAAAGGAAGGGGGGGAGGGGGGGATAAAATCACATAAACTTGCCTTGTCTTTTTTAGCAGATGATCTATTCTCTTTTCTTTTCTTTTTCTGCGGGAGAGAATCTTTTAGAAGTTTTATTGAACTCCTAAAACAATAAAACCTGGTAAATACTTCATATATCCAAAATCCTTGGAAAAATTAGAAAAATTGGATCAATTTACAAGACTAGATCGACTTATAAGTGTCGCAACACCTTTGATTTTATTGCATTAACTCTCTATTAGCCCAAGACATGTACATTGTACAATGTATTGTACATCTTAGAACTCGAAAGCACATGTTTTAGGATTTAGTTTTAAAGCAGCTCTTCTCGAAATTCTCATTAATCTTCGCAGAGAGATTGCGGCCTTTGAATCACTGTGACCTAGTCATATAAAATGCATTAAAAAGTACACAACCGTGGCTGTAGAACTCATACGACAAAGAAATAGAGAACGATATTTAAGCAACTGTTTGTGTTTTAAGCAAATTGTTTTAAGCCACTAGGAAATTAACTTATTTAGCGAAATTGGTATATGTACAGTACAATTACTGTACAAATACTGTGTGCCATGTTATTTGAACTCTTCAAAACTATAACTTTGGTCTATCCGTCGTCTTTCTATTCCTCAGTATTTAGCGAAATGGGTCTATGTACAGTACAATTACTGTACAATTACTGTGTGCCATGTTCATTGAACTATTCAAAACTATTCACATAAAATGGTTTAACAAGTAGGTTGTGATTTTACGCCCACGGCCCAAGTAAGAAAAATTAAATTCATTAGGTTGCATATTAAAAATTCTAATTTTTTTGAGAATTTTGTGTCAAATAAAATGAATTTTTTAAGTTATAAATATCTTTTTTTATTAATATTATCTTAATCTTTTCAATTAATAATTTGTTACAATTTTTGTAATGCATAAATGGTTTGATATTTCTAAAATGTATCAGATAATATTGTTAGATATTTACCTGAATTTTTCAACCTCTGGAATAATATGGGTAACCAAACCAAACTAAATCATAATATCATACTTAAAAAAAGAGGCTTTACTTGACTTTGATCTTTTAAAAGTTGTTTTTGTTGATTTGATATAATTGCGGATTTTCTTAGTAGTCCTCTTTTTACTGCTTTTCATGAAGGCCATTTTGTTTTCCGAAAGTACGTCATGTATGTTGTCCTTAAAGTATAAAGGTATTTTTTCCCCTTAAAGTTTGTCAACCAATTTCATATTTCCTAAGAAGTACGGCCATTTTTTTTAAATATGTCAACCATTTTATCTTCCTAAAAGTATTTTAGCCATTTTATTTTCCGGAATGTACGTCATCCATTTTATTTTCCGGAAAGTACGTCATCCATTTCATTTTCCTTAAAGTATGTCTGACAAATCATATTCCCGCTCAACGTGTCAGCTATTTTAAAATCCAAAAAACATATCATCATTTCGTTCCATTTTGCAAAAAAGTGTGTCAGCCATTTTTTATTTTCTACCTTCAAGAGTGTATCCTTTACAGAGTCTTCAGACATTGATTGACACAGCTGACCTTTCTAGAAACAATTGTATAGTCATCAACTAATCAATAACAACATGCGTCATTAAAATAGTTATGGCTCTTCATGGCTCTTCGCTCGAAGTGGAAAAACTTTAACCCGGAAAAAATGTTAAAATTTATCATTTTTTAAAATGCACATTTGTGTCATTTGCACATTTGTGTCATTTAAACAGAAGAATTCGCGAACATTTTAGGAGGATTAAGAATGGCGACTTTCAGACTTTAACGCTTAAATTGTACGTTGTCATAACTGCATAAATCAGCTGGTGTAAAAAAATATCAAAACCTAAACATATTAATTATATTTTTGTTGGTAATAAAAATGTATATATGTACTTTAGTTTCTTACCTCGTCTTTGAGATAAGTATCATCCGATTTCTTTATTTTGGATTTATCCTTGATAGACATATTCTTCTTCTTCTTCCCTGTATCTAGTTTCTTCTTCTTCTCCTCTTCCTCCTTCTTTATCCTGTCTTCCTCCTCTTTTTCTCTCTCCAGTATCCTAGTAAACATAAACAGGTTTACTCAAAAAGGATGAGTCTTTAATGCCGACTTAAAAAATTGTTAAGGGCTAGTTTGGGAACCCAGCGTTGCCCAGGTTACTCATAGTTACTCCCGCCGTTTACCCGGACATGGTCAAATTTAACGGGAAACAACATTTTTGTAATGAAAGTCGGATCTTGAGCTATGATCGGACATACAAAAAAACAAACAGACAAACAGAGATTACAACTTTATAATAAAGGATGAATTAGATTCTCGGCCTTCCTTTAATAATATTATTTAAGGGAAAGCTCATTCATCAATAATTTGACAAAAAAAACGAATACAAAATAAAGTTGAAAGTAACAATTTATACAACCAAAAATATTAAACAAATTCTGCACAGTCGTCTCTGAAGTCTCTTTGTGGGTAACCCTGTTTGAAAACATATAAAGCGCAGAGTGGGTATTTGTACTGCTCCATTTTCTTTTTTAGATTTATGTGATATATGTTATCCCTTTGTCCATGGTAAATAAACTAATGTTACCCTCCATTAATGTGAGGCCTTTCTCATTCAAACCTTTGAATCAGAAACAAGTATACTGCACCGCCATTGGTCACGTGATACGGGAGTATTTATTATATTATCAATCATATCTATTAAAAATTTAAAACTTTTTAATTCAAATATAAATAGGATCAAACCTGAGTTACTTAAGCTTCCTTGGGATATCTTTGTTTTCAGATTGGTTGCGTATTTGCTGAATATGTTTTTTTAACCTACTATTTTTTATAAAATTTTATGTATAGGTTTTCGTATATGGCACAGTTTTATATTAATTTCTCGAGACAGGAACATCAGATAGAACTCTCATGGGTCTCGATCAACTCCTAAAATGCTAAGGTTTCTGCCTATACCCAATTTCATTTTTCCTTTAATGAATATTTTAATTTACATTCCAGAAATCGCAGTAAAACTGTTTTTTTTTATTTTAAAAGCCTCATTGGACATACAGGGTGTCCCACGAAACATGGAAGTTGGTGAATAGTTTTTAATGTCTTCTTTCATAATTTGTTAAATTCTTTGATACAAACGAGATTAATTATCATTAATAAGAATTATAGCATGGTAGTCATTTTATGGTAAAATTAATTATTAAGTAAAATATAAACGAGTTAAAGATTTTGTTAATTAAATACACTGCAAAAAAGTCTTTAATATCTAATATAATATATAGAAGAAGACATTCAAAACCATTCTCCAACTGTCATGCTTCGTGGAACACCCTGTTCAAATATTCAGAACTTTTGAGAAATATGTGTAAAGTACTGCAGATATTTAGTTTTTTAATTGCATGATTATATGGAAATCTTTAAAACTGTTCCTGCATATTCATGGCTATTTTTTTATTTTACCAAATACTGAAATTTACGTAATATAGTATAAAACTCATTGGAAAATTGTCAAGACGACATTTGATAAATTCTTCCGATGTATTCGTTATTAAGGGTTTCACTGTATGACAAAAGCTAACCTGAACTTTTTCTCTATTTCCGTTGGTTTCTTAGATTTCCATTTTCCATTCTCTACCTTCGCCTGAATATATTATAAACCGGGCTGAAGACGAAATTTCAGGTGACCCGACCCTCCATTATTAATTCATTTATCAATTAAAAACGGTAAACTTTAAACATGAGAAAGAATGAAGAAGATATTGTTCTTTTTATTTTTAAAAGTGCTGAATCTGTTTATTTCAGTTATCCCGCCGGCATGATTACCTATAGTTAGAAGTATCACGTGTTATACCCTTTATTTACTTCTTATGACCACCCTTGACCACCATTCATGACCACCTAGGTGGTCATGACCACTCATAGAGAAAATATAACACTAAAAATGATTTTTTTGCGCCCGAAACCCCTCATAAGAATGAATATATTTTAGCTGTAAGCAGTCTTGGCATTTTTTCCAAATACTGGCCCATTGTGGAATGGTTTATAAAAAAAAACTTTTAAAAGAAAAGTTGCAATTTGTTTTACCTTCGTAGAAAATTGTGAAGTTGGATAAATATCATCTGTTTGAAAAATCTTTAAATCCTTCGCAATATCTTCAAGATTTTGTCCTAGTAATCCCTAGAAAAAAAACGGTTATTAAAAGATAACAGTTATTGGTTTTTTAATCCCGTTGTTTTTTAATAATTAAAAATGTATTGCCAAAAATTATTTTACTTGCTCCCACTTTACACTTCCGGTTGTTGGATTTTTACAAGTTTTAGCCCGTTGGAAAGCCCTATAACAAAAAGAAACAAAATCGCAAATTCACAAACAAAAAACTATTTTTTTTGCTTACACTTCCCTTAAAGTCAATTTGCACATTTTTTGGGTTTATTTGCAGTAGGTTTTGACAAATGACCAATAAGAAATTAAAGATTAAAACTTTAACCTCTATCATTACTTTTTGACAAATAATGCTTAAGAAAGCATGGATCGGTGTGAATTCAGAAAAAAAGCAATGTAAACTTTTCCAACCTGAACAGATATAAACACAGTGAGAGCCAAATACTTCAATTTCATTTTATCTGGATCAGATTATCAAATTAGGAACCTAAAATATCTTAGACAAGCTGAGGAATCCAGCAAAATTTGAGACAAATCGGTCAAGGAGTTCATGAGTTATGATCGGACACACGAACAAACATTGAAACAAACAAACAGAGATTTCTACTCTATAAAATCTATAAATTCTATAAAATTTGTTATATTTAGATATTATAGATATAATAATTGAAATATTTTTCATGCAAATCCTCGTATGGTTTCAAATTTAAGATTTACAAAAGAAAGAAACATGACAGTGAAACGACCCGAAGGTTTTTTCAAAATTTATTTTAGGTGTTTGTAAAAGTGAACACTGATGCTCTGATTTTTCTTTTGCGGTATTTTAGAATTGAATTCTGACTAAATAATAATATTTTGAACAATAATCCTGCACTTAGTTCCCTGTGCGGGCGAACCAACTGTATAAACTAACTAGAAGACAGAAAGACAGCCAGCTAATGATCCAGAAATCAGATGGAGAAACCATCTGACAAACCACAAAATAGAAATTTTTAAAATAAATAAAATTCAAATTTTCATGTTTTTGTTTGGGGTGATTATCTAGTTTTATATTTAGAAAAGTATGTGAAGAATGTTTAGTCGTGGTTTTCTCCTTGTTTAATTCTCTTAATCTTTTTAATTCTCTTCTTCTTAATTCTCTTAATCTTTTTAATTCTCTTCTTCTTAATTCTCTTAATCTTTTTAATTCTCTTAATCTTCTTAATTCTCTTCTTTTAAATTCTCTTAATCTTCTTAATTCTCTTATTCTTTTATCTGTATTAGAAGAATCTTATCTTATAAAATCCACTTAACTTCAGTTTTCCTTTAAATCCGTATTTTAAAAAAAATAAGAAAACCAGTAATCTTCTATGTGTATGTTGGTGTATGTATATTCAGTGAGCATAAAATCTATACTGTGGCTGATCTATCATTAAGGAACATACAGATGAAGGCAAATCACAACTATTTTATAAAAATTATTGTTTTCTAAAAAATATCAACATGATGGTTAGGCTGTACAATGTACATACTTCATTATTCGGTTTCATATTTTAAAAATCTTATTTTAAAAACATTTTGCAATCAATTTCTTTAAAATTTAGAGATACTTTGCTTGCCTGTTTACTTGTTCGTTTGTTTGTTTGTATCCTGTAAACGTCAAAACGGCAGAATCGACCGGGGTTCCAAATTTTATGTTTTCTAGAAAATATTGTTTGAAAACTTTTCTACTGATTAATTGAATTATATTCATTATATTCATTTTTTTTAAGTAAGTCTAAATTTTAATTTAGAAACCACTCTTCAATACATCCCACTGTTTCCTCAATGTACTGAATATTACTGCAGTACACAGAACGTATTGTTCATGTTGATACTTTATATGAAAACTAGCTTGGGAACCCAGCGCTGGCAGCGCTGGTTATTAAAAGTCACTCCCGCCGTTTTCCCGCACAACGTCTTCCCTATAATGTGGCATAAATTAACTTTCTCCTTCTGTCCTTGGAATTAGAATTAGAAAAACTAAATTTTTGGTAAAATCTCTTGCAATGTGGAACATGTTTCTCTAAAGAAATTTGAGTTTGTAATTCAAATTAAAAATATGTTACATAAAAGGTTAATAGGTCATATCAATCAAAATGATGAATTTTTTTTAATTGTTCGAATTAGACTGGCATTAAAGAATTTTACATATAAAGATTGGATAATATAACAGCTCCTATTTTTAAGTCTACAAGGTTATAGTATTGTCTTTATGATTTGTTTGAGCAGAGTTTGAAATAATTCACAATAGTTGCAAACTCTAAAATACATCAATTTTCTTCTTCATTGGATAAGATTGGAACAATTTTACACAAAATACTTTCTGTTGATTGAGTTACAGCCATAAACAAGTTTATACATCCAGCCTTCTTTGGGGCTGGGCACCTTTACAGATTTTTTAAAGCTGTTCTGTAAGAGTTAGTTAAAATCGTTTAAAAAAAGACTTTTCTGGTAGCTTTTGTTCTTCAGCTAAGAACTGAATGTTTTGTTTCCTAACAATATTTTTCGCCTTTTCTCTAGTTTACTGTTCGTTAACGATCTCAATTTTATTAACAGCTTTAACGAAGATATTGTAGAAATCGCTAACGATGTTAAAGGGAGTGTTCGCGAAAAATGAATCCGAAATTTTTTTATGCATAACGGCTATTTCCGTTCGTTAACGATTTCTAAATTAATGGGGTTTGCCAATCGTTAACGAACTCGTCCGTTATTTTTCAATACATGCCGTTCCTTAGCGTCGGAAGGTCTCCCAGCCAAAGACCCCTCTCTAGTTTTTATACTAGAAGAAAAACAATTATTTTACAATAATCTTTGTGTTTGGATTAGGCAGGTATAGGATTAAAGGGATTAAAGGGATTAATAGGATTAAAGGGAATAAAGGGACTATCCAAATAAATTAAAGTGTCAACCTTCAATTTAAAAATTGCATACCTGATTGAAATGTTGTCCTTTAATACTTTATCTGAGTTACATTGACAGGGGTGTCTGCATTGGTACAATATCCTTCATTGTCTCTGCTGCAGATAGAATAACGGTAATTTTGCCGTAACTTTTTTGCGCAGACAAATATTATAAAGGGTCTTGTTGTGAATTCGGGTCTTAATTACATAGACAGTCCCTTTAATACATAGATTTAATATAGATATTGTATTGTATGGTTGTATTGCAGTTTAGTCAATATTTCACAGTAAATGTTGACAAATTCTAAATATTCGACAACTCCAGATTTTATATTTCAAATATGTCTCTCTCTATATATTTATACATATTGGAAACAGAAACCCAGATCAAACCATGGAATAGCAGGATATACAAGACAAACACATAAATATATAGAACATATGTATATCGTTTATTTTAGCATAGATTATTAAGTTATACATGACAATTCTAAAGAAAACTATAGTCATTCCCTCCCCCCCATACCGGTCATTTAAACTATACCAAATGGATTGTCAACCTATATATACTATACGAATTTTCTTCCGTACATATGATGCCTTTAGTGAACGAGTGTTTGTTTGTTTGTATCCGATAAACGACAAAACGACTAAACTGATCGGGCCGATATTTTTGGTCCTAATTTGGTCCAAAAAAATTCCAAGAAAAAAATTAACGGTTTTGGAAATCCATCAAGCTAAACCTAAACATTAAAAAACAGATTAAAGGGGATCCTCGATTTGAAAAAAAGACTTGATCCTTAATTAAACCCAAAGATAATATATATATAGATATGCAGGCAGGTATAAATTTTGAGGTCTTGAGAAAAGGTGCAAACAGCACCATCTCTGTCGTTCCTGTCGTACGCATGGCATTTTATCCTCTGGATTGTTGCTAATTTATCACTTTGTTTATGCGTGATAACACTAAATGCGTACTATAGTATCAACAATGTATACTGCATATTGTACTTNAGATTGAAGATGTCTTTTGCCTTCATAGATCAAATATAGATAGAATGAAATTTATTTAAAGTAATCTGGTTTCCGATTTAACTTGAAATAAATTAACGAGTAAGTAGGAGTTTACAAAAAAAATATTTAACAGGGAAAGGTAGTTAAGAAGGTCAATAGCAGCGATTATTGCTTTCTAGAGCTAGAGCTAGACTGAAGGATAGGATACAAGTGATATTACTGATACGACTTTGTGACCTAGTAGCTCCTTAGTTTCGATTTTACTTTCAATTTTTGGAAATAAAAATGTATCCGATTACAAAATATGTTTCTTCTTTACATTGTTACCTGCAAATGCAATGCAATTTACTTTATCTTGTCGTGAATCGTGATAGTGTTATACATGTGTACGTATGTACGTATGTATGTATGTACGTATGTACGTATGTACGCATGTACGTATGTACGTATGTACGTATGTACGTATGTACGTATGTACGTATGTACGTATGTACGTATGTACGTATGTACGTATGTACGTATGTACGTATGTACGTATATACGTATGCACGTATGTATGTATGTACATATCTACGTATGTACGTAGGTACGTAATGTAATCACAAACTTCAAATTCTCTGCATGCACTAGTTCTTGGATTTATTACTTCTTCAGATCAAAATAGACACTGACCCCTTCAATTCTTCTCAAGCGAGCGCTGAACAGTGTGCCAACCCCAACCCCCCTCTTAAACCTTCTGGTCCTACCCCTGAACCTTCTCTCCCTCCCCTTGTTACAATCCCCCCCCCTCCTGTACTTAAAATGCATCAGTCCAGAAAATTGATCAAATATTTGGAAAAATTTGTGTTTAAAAAAAAAATTTAGCTTAAATAAACATAAATGCAGATTTACATTCAATGCAACATATATCTATATTACAAAGTTGTATTTCAGAAATTAAGCAATCACAATCACAATCCGGTCCGTTTACCATCAAGTTGTGACTTTTGATTATATACTTTGAAGTACCTATAAAACTTAATTTTGTTGCTTTCTTGCTTCATTTTTTTTTGTCGGCCTAAGCGTATCATATAAAAATGCAAAAATTCACAATTCTCCGGAAGTTTAAAGATTATTAAAATTAATAAATTCAAATAAAAAAACATATCTTGCTCTGGTTAGTCCAGGGTGAGTAAGATATAAGGGCTGATAAAGTCTCAAAACCAGACAGCTTTAAAAAGTTGTGGATCAAATATTAAGATGAAAGTCATCTTTGAACTTATACTTTGTTTTAACTCACTATCACAGCTCTATTTTGTATAAAAGAAACAGAGGCCGAATTAAAAAAAATTTAAGTCACGGCTTAAATCCGCCAAAACCCGGTTTAAATTGAGCGCCGGCATAAATCTTGAAACATTTGATACAATTTTAAGTGAAACCAACCATAATTAAGCCGCGGCTTAAATTTAAACCGTGGCTCAAATTCTTTAAATTCGGCCACAGTATTGTTTTTAGCTCAAATCTTGAAAAGTAATTCAGGGGAAATTAGTTCCAAAACTAATACTTGGCCCATTTATAACATTGGGTGTTAGAAATGGGCCAAATCTGAAAAGTTATCTTTTTCAAGCGTATATATATATATCTTTACTACACTACACCATATTATTAAAAATGGCTAAAACTAATTATTGAAACAAGAAATGTCAACTTTAAACGAATAGTAAGGTGTGAGAACTAGTTTTTGATGATAGTGGTTTTCATTTTCGAACATATCCCTATTTTGAAACAATTACCGCCTTTTAGCTCATGTCGCGTTTTCGAAAAATATCTTGGTTTTGAGACAATTACTTGAATTCATATCAATGTCAATTTTCAAGTCTTTACGCACTTACATAACAAAACAAGATTTTTTGATAGGTTAAAATATAAACAAAATAGGAAACAAAGAATATTGTTCTTTTATAATTTAAAATCAATACAGCATCGAGAAATCAAAATTTTAATCTTATTTTGTTCTTTCAATATAGATTGAACAAGAAATCCAAAGAATTTTTTTTTTATAATTCGTCAAATTAAATCAAAATTATTTTCTTATTTCACAATTAAAATTTAAAAAACAATTTAGCAGTCTGCTTAATATATTTTTTACTTTCAGTGATTTTTTTGTATGTTATCAAAGTGAGTTTTGTTCTGAATTGAGGATTATACTCGAAAACGGGAAAGTGGGTTTTGTCTCGAAAACGCGAGGATGTTTCAAATTCAGAATATGTTCGAAAATGGAAAACTTGACATTGTCTCGAAAACAGGACGATGATTCAAATTTAGAATATGTTCGAAAATGGAAAACCTGACATTGTCTTGAAAGCGGTCAAGATTTTTAATATAAAAAGTAATCCTTATATTTATATAATTTTGATTTCAGAAAATAGCTGTTAAATTGGGAAATTTTGTCCTCGTCATGCTAAATAAAATGTTGGTTATAGTTTTAATTATAGACTTTTACTCTGGATACGAGCCGGGATCGCAAAAACCCAGTCTTTCAATTTGTGCCATTTCTAACACTCAGTGTAAGAAATGGACCAAGTGTTGGTTTTGGAACTAATGTCCCCTGTAATTGGCAAAATCCTAAATGATTCTCGCGTCAGATTGTGATTTTTGTGTCAGATCGTGATTTTTGATTCAGATCGTGATTTTTTTTGTCAGATTTTTATTTTTGTGTCAGATCGTGATTCTTTTGTTTCACAGTGTCACGGGAAGGTCTTTCGTTTAATCAGAATTTTTTTTTCTGACAATATCTTCTTTTGGCTCTGTTGCATAAATCCGCAAGTCACTTTTCTAGGGAAACCAAAAGGAAAATTTTATGATTGAAAACTAGATATTAATGATAAACTATTTACTGGTTATGAAAATGAGGGGTCACAACTCCCAATTAGGGTTTCCATTTTTAAATTTAAAGGCCGTATACGGAATCTTACCTGAAGTCTATTTAAGTATGATAAACCTTGAACAACTTTTAGAAATTAACTTTGGAACCTTTCTTGTCTGATTTTTACATTAATCTACCCCCTTAGATAATACACAAGTCTTAGTTTGACATAAAATTGATTTGGAATGATCGTCCCGAAAACTTTTTTAGTAGGTTACACACAGCTCTGGGAAGCATTTAGGAGGCAGATTTTTTTTTCTGAATTTAGTTATGAAGGGTTTTTAATGATTTATAAGTCTGAAGAGCTTGGGGGGAAAATCGATCTGGAACAAAAAAATTGGAAACCGTTCTTTAAATACGGAGACAGTCCCTTAAAACAATTACCCCCTGGAATTTCCCAACATTGGGTCATGTACTAAGTGCAAAATATTTTTATAATTTATTACTGCACTGGACCTCCCCCCTTGTCTTATATTAATCAAAGACTATTATTAACTATTGCAGAATAAATGATCAGCTAGGAATAATAAATGACCCAATATATCACAGGGAAGACCACATGTAGAACAGAAATAAATGCGAATGCCAAGAACTGGGATTATACAAGGTTATTCGTTAAAAACACCACTCATTCTGTGCTTTAGGAAAATGTAGTTGGATAGATAGATAGATATATATTTGACTAAATATTTTATTAAAAACAATTGCAATAGCAAAATTTTTACATTTTAATTTAGCCAGGGTCTCTCTAACCATTGTTGGTTGTTTTGAATGAGAGGCCCTTCTGCAGCAATACTTACATGTTTAATTTAAATAAAACAAAAACAATTTAGAAATAAAGGAAAAGGAGGAAAAGGAAAAGTAGTAGATAGTGGGAAGGTATTGAAGAATAGAGAGGAAAAGAACAAGAAAGGATCGTACGGGGGGGGGGGCATGAATCATACAAGAACGCACGTGAATATGAACTAATAACTGTTATTTGAATAAATATTTAAATTTGTTGTTTAAAAATAGAATCGTGGATTTCTACAGCAAAACAATGAAATTGTTTATTAGTTTAGTTTGTTTATTAGTTTGTTTATTAGTTTGTTAAATAGTTTGTTTATTAGTTTGTTTATTAGTTTGTTTATTTGTTTGGTTATAGGTTTGGTTTATTAGTTTGTTTATTAGTCTGTTTGTTAGTTTATTTATTAGTTTTTTATTAGTTTGGCTTATAAGTTTGTCTATTAGTTTATTTATTGGTTTGCTTATCAGTTTGTTTATTGGTTTGTTTATTAGTGTGTTAATTAGTTTGTTAATTAGTTTGTTTTTTGGTTTGTTTATTAGTTTGCTAATTAGTTTGTTAATTAGTTTGGTTATTAGTTTGTACATTAGTTTGTTTTTTAGTTTGTTAACTAGTTTGTCCATTTGTTCGTGCATTAGTTTGTTTATTAATTTTTAAAGCACAAAAGTATATTCAGGCATACTGTAACAGACTAAATCTTTGTTTGGACCCCTTGCAGTTGTCAGACTTTGATAATTATTAGCTTTTTGGAAAGTCTATGACATAAGGAATCGGATTGCACAAGTTTTTCAAAGAAATTTTGCAAATTATTTACATTTAACCCGTCAAAAGAAATTTACACATTTTTAGTTTTTCTTAATTACACATCAGGTGAAATTTCGCAAACATTTTTGCACATCTGAAATGGCATGGTCAAGGGCTTTTCAAAAACGTATATTTTGTCATTTCTTTGAACTTTTTTTCTGCAAGCATTTTTAATATATAACTGGATTTGCAAAAAAAATCAAATTTTGCAAATTAAATTTTTTTTTCAGAATCTAAAAGTAGAGCATTAGAACTTTCCAATGATATATCATTTGTAATATTTGGACATCAAACATAGAATTCAAGTGAAGAAGTTCATGTAAGCCGTTTTTAAGCTATTTAGAAGAAAATAACACAGGAGGGTTGGAAAACAACCCCCGCCCCCCCCCCAGTCGTGATAGAATTAATAACATTTTCTGTAAAATATTATTTACAACGACATTTGGAAAAATGTAAATATGAAAAAGACTAATTTATTATGTTTCCTTGCAACATACCTTCACTTGTAATTTATATAAAAGTCAAGATTTCGACATGAAATTGTATCTATTTATTTTACCATGCAAAGATTCTCCCCCCCCCCTAAAAAAACTAAATTCAGCAAAAATAAAATAGTTTTTAAGCAGATTTCTAAAAATGTAAACAAAGCTTCGATTCACAAATACTCCATCTTAATAGGACGACATTAAAGAAATACAATAACAATAAAAACTAAGTTTAAATAAAAAAATTTAGAATTCTATTAAAACTAGAAATTCAAGGCGCTTCGCGCCCTTCTTTCTAGCCTTAGAGGGCGCTTCGCGCCAATCTCCTAAATTAATTGTGAACATGTTCTCTTTGTGTACATCGTAAAACAAAACAAAAATAATTCGCGGATTTTCAAAATTTAAAAAAATTTAATGACGATCGAATTTTGATGGAGACAAATATTTGAAATTTTGATGATTCATAAACCTTCCCTGGAGTCCCTAGATGTCCCACAAAAAATTTGGGCCCGATCGGTTCAGCCGTTTTGACGTTTATTGGATACAAACAAACAAACAAACAAACAGACAGACAGACAAACAGACAAGCCAAATTTATATATAGATTCACATCAAATAAATTTCCATTTATCAAAAAGCCGGAATTGTTGAAGATGGTAAAAATCTATTTAAGAAATTAAATAAGGATTAAAAATCATAGATTGTGGCAAAGACTAAATGCCTATCTTGAATATCATGAACTGTCCGTTTCATGACATATTTGGTTCTAGTCCCATAAATTTACCCGGACATTGTATAATAAACAACAGTAATATTTCTAGAGAAATATAAATAAATAATTAGAAATTATATTTATCGTGTATTTTGTCAGTTTGATTTACTGATCTAACCTAGGGCTGTGCAAAGTTCAGTAAACGAAACAAAGGTTTTTGAAATTTGACGAAAAAGTTCGTTAACGAACGTCAAAAAACCGTTAACTTTTAAATCGTTTACGAAAGAAAATAGTCGTTAATGAAGAAAAAAACTAACGGTTGAAAAAAAATTAAAACGAACAAAAAAAATTAAACAAATGAAACGGCATGTCTCGTCCTTTATTTCTGCTTAAAATTGCAAGAAACTTGCAAAAAGTAAAAAGCTATTTCTTATGTACATCGATGGTTTTAAACGCCATTTTCTGATTATCCCTCGTTTATTTATTGAAATATAGAATTTTATGGCTTTTGATGTTTTTTACATGTTTTGATGTTTTCGAATGTTGTCATTAAATTTGTCCTGCTACCTTTATATAAACTAATCGTTAACGGGTGGCACTGTTAAATGTCTGCCTTTAATTTCGTTAATAATATTGAGATCGTTAACGACCGAAAAATACCAAAATAACGCTATGTGTTTAGCTAAAAACGAACGGCCACCTAAAAAGAAAATTCAGCTAACCGTTAACGAGCAGCTAGAAAAAAAAGATCAAACGTGCCAAGCCCTAATTAACCACCTGGTAAACCTCACAGTAAACAGTAGACTATACGGGGAAGAGGGACAAACTATTTTTTAAACTAATGCCAAAGAAATTGAGTCTTTCCCACAAACTTTTAAATTATATATCTTTGCAACCAAATGTTGCAGACCTTATAGATATTTCAAACTATGAATTCTGTTAGATCAAATATTATAAGTTTAAAATATCAAAGGTTTACACCAAAAGGTTGCAATGATAATAGAGATTGAAATGCTGAATCTGTGGCAAAGACTCAATTCATTTTATATAAACAAACTATTTATTCAAATAAAAAACCCTAAAGCCCACGATTAGCTCAAATTTTTTAATCCCTATATCTTTGCAACTTGATGGTGTAAAAGAAGTATTAAATATTCACAACATCAGATTTGTAAGAATATATTAGAAAATAAAAGCATTAAACAAACACTGAGCACAATTCTAATAATTTAGATTTTGACAATTCTAATATTTTAGATTTTTAAAAGTAAACAATTTTTGCACCGAAAGCATTTAAATGTCTTTTTTTCTATAACAGCATTTTTTTCATGATATAATCCTTTATATCAAGGGAACAATTGTATTCTGATTACAAAGTTAAACAATAATTGGTCGAAAAAATAGTTTGGGATCTTTTTCGAATTTGACGTTTTCGGCCAAAAGTGACTAATCACGATAAAAATTGGTTAATTTTTTGAGAAATCAAACAAACACTTATTTCATTTTTTAAATTGAACAAAAAAGAAATTGATACTTTGCCACAAACTATAAACATTTTCTAAACCATATATATCTTTGCAATTAGATTTAGATCTAATCATAGAATTCATATAGTTTAAAATATCTAATATCTACTACACTGGGTTGCAAAGATGTAAGGATTAGAAAATCCGAGCATGCGACAAAGACCCAATTCGTTTTATACAATTGAATCCTCCTAAACAATGATTCTTTAAGTTTCAGACAAAACAAAAAATGCAAGGATGAAATTTAATATGAAATATATTCTGATATTTCTGCTGGTGGGTGTAGTGGGGAAATGTCTAGGGGGGAACTTCTACTTTTCCCCACATGAAGCCGGTTACAGGACGGATAGGTAGGAAGAGGGGGGGAGTGCATTTTTGTTATTTAAAAAAAAAGAAATTTTAAATTGTCCTACTTTTGATTTTTGTTGATTAAATCCGATAACATTGTAGTCATTATGAAATTAATTTCGTGATGTTTGGGTTAAGTTTCTTTTAACACCCAAAAAATTAATTAAACCCTGACAATTTGAAAAAAACTAATATCAGAAATGGACCGGTTCTAAGCATTACAGATTTTCTTCAGGGGAAGGGGGTTCAACAAGACTCTTTAAAAGATGTTGGGGGGAGGGGGCTTTGCTTTTACACGAAATTATGTAAAAATTGCATTCAGATATTAGTTTTAACATTCTAGTAATCAGAACTTCACCAGGTCACGTTACAAGTCTTCCTGGTGTTTATGTAAAATAAGTATATGTTTTCCTTCATATTTAATAATTTGAGATCCGATGTAATTTTTACTTTCAACAGCTTCTTTCAACTAACGGCAAGAACCAGACATTACTAGTGCGACTTTGTGACCTTGTAACGACTCTAGTTTTGATTTTACGCACAATAACTCTTCGATAAAAGGAGAAATGGTTGAAAACATATCAGGTTTTAACAAAGCAGGGAGCAGGCATGAAATCAATCCCAGGATTGGGAATAGTTTAAGCACTGAGTGTAATACGCGATTCATTCCTGCAGACAAGATAAAGAAATAACAGAAGCTGAAAAATCAGGGATAAAGTACATGCCGATACCGGTTTTTACTTATCTTGCTCTTATATAAATGAAACTGGAATTTATCCTGCTCTTAAGAATGAATTGCTACAGAAGATCTTATCCAGAGTTGAGTATAAAAAGAAAATATGTACTCCTCATATGCATAATGTGGTGCAAAACAATATGAGTTCAAATTTCCAAATTATCCTTACCTGTGCCCGAATTTAATGAATTTGAGCCGCGGCTTAAATCTGCCAAAACCGGTTGTAATTGTGTGCCGACTTAAATCTTGAAAAATTGAATACAATTTTAAGTGGAACCAACCATATTTGAGCCGCGGCTTAAGAACCAACCATATTTGAGCCGGCTAAAATTCTTCAAATTCGACCTCTGGACTTCAAAAGAATTAGCTAGAAACATCCAAAAAATAAAGAACATTAAAATTTTTTATAAAATGCATGCTGGCAGGTCTAGATTTGAGAGGGTGTTCAACACAATTCCAGAACCGAAAACATATTGGAAGTTATTGGGACATCCAGAAACTTCTCTTTCAAAATTCAACCAAGAACATGATGGAAAAAGGGAATTGGAAACATTGGAAAACAAGAGTGTAGAGCAGAAAATGAATTACAACAAGAACTGTGACAGGGTGTGTGCAGACTTGTGAGCATAGAGAATAGAATATATAGAGAGGAATTAAAAGAATCTCTCGGTATGAATTTTTTCAGTCCCTTCCAGCCTGAAAGGGAGTTCAAAGTGTACAAATCATGTAAATGTTCACAAATTATATGCAGAAGAGTACATTAATACTGTATGTTCCCTAGACTATTCATTTCAATTTCGAATTTTTTAAACTGTTAAATAAACTTTATAATGAATTAGGGGAATACAAAACATCATTTGATTTATAGTTATAACGGCAAATCATCGTTTGTAAAGTGAAAGGCATAGAGTCTATGTGAAATGATCATTGGTCAATTATGAAACCAGCCTATTTCATAATTTGGTTTTCTTTTAAAAATAATTTTAGATTTTCTATAAAATGATATTCCAGGGCCCGACAGGTTATATAGCATAAATATGTGAAGTACACCTGCAGTATGGAAACAGTACAACAAAATGGCCGTTTTACACTTTTTTCTAGTAAATTCCTCTCTATATATTCTATTCTCTATGCTTGTGAGCACCCTGTTTAATTGCTTTGACCTTCATCTATATAAATCAAACATATTGTTAAAAGCTAAAAAAGAATTTCAAAAATTATAAGATTTCATATCAACTTACTTGAGTTTGACGTGAAGTGCATGATTGCTTATATATTTTTAATTGTCAGGAACTTGGGAGATGAGTTTGAGATGGATCTAATCAGTTCTACCGGGCTAACGGTCAACTTGTCTATAGCATCCTTAGATTACATAATACAGGTGAACATTCTAACCTATTTCTATAAATAATCATTGCTTGTCTGTCTGTCTGTTTGTCTGCTTGTTTGTATCCAATAAACGTCAAAACGGCTGAAACAGGGAATGACCCCAGGGAATGGATGATCAAACTTTCCAAAAATGAGCCACCAACAAATTTCGTTTTTTTTTTAATTTTGAAAATCCATGAAATTTTTTTCAAAATTTGCGAACTTTTTTGATTGTTTTGTTTTACAATATATACAAAGAGAAAATGTTCATAATTGAAAAAGATTATGAGCGCCAAACGCCATGAAAGCCTTGTTTCCTAAATTGCTTATCTGTTGCCGTTTGATTGTCGATGTCTGTCTCTGTGTCCAATACACGTCAAATTAGCTAAACCGATCGGGCAACCACATGAAAGTTTATTGTGACCACTCAAAATTATGCCTTGAAAAGATGTGGATTTTGGAAATTATCCATCATTCAACAGTTGGATGCGATTTTTTGCAACATAAAGTTTTTAACTTAAACGGTATATTGAAAAAGATCTTCTGTAAGAATGTGTTTTGAACGTTTTTAAATCCTATATATCCAATTAACAGGATTATTAAATATTTTTATTGTTTACATATTAAAAATACCATGTGACCCAACAAAACGTTTCTTACAAAAAGTGTTCTATCACAAAACGTTTCTTCATTAATAATGTTTCCTTTCACAAAACGTTTCCTTAACCATTAGTTAAAATAGAATAGTACAGACTAGTTTATCCACAATAAAGTTGTAATTCTTGATTTCTCTAATTGGACGATTGTTTTAGGACATTTTAATGTAAAATGACATTGATCAAATTTTATTTAAATATAAAAGCCATGCAAATATGTCATCATTGAAAGTGTGATCTAAAAGGTTTACATACTCAGAAGGTCAAAAAGCATATGGAATATTTTGTGAGACAACGTTTTATAGCAGGAAACGTTTGGTAGCAGGAAACTATTTTAGCAGTAAACTTTTTATAAAAAGAAACATTTTGTGGCATGAATCGTTTTGTGGCAGAATCATTTTGTAGCAGGAAACTTTTTGTAACAGGGAACGTTCTGTAGTAGGAACCATTTTGTGGCAGAAAATGTTTGCAGAATGTAAATTTTTTGTGGCAGAAAATGTTTTGCAGAATGTAAATTTTAAATTTTGTTGGCACAAAATGTTTGCAGAATGTAAATTTTTGTGGCAGAAAATGTTTTGCAGAATGTAAATTTTTGTGGCAGAAAATGTTTTGCAGAATGTAAACTTTTGTGGCAGAAAACGTGTTTTGGGAGGAATCATTTAGTGGTGAAAAGTGCTCTGAAACATAACAATTTACATTATTTCCATATTTCAGGAAAATCTGCTCGGCTCTGGTATGCCTGGATACACAAAGAAACCTGGCCGGTGTAAACCAGTTTGGACAAAGTAAATTAACAAATCCAAATATAAACAAAGGAATTAATAATTGTCTCTTTTCAGTTTGGGGTACACGTCACTCGCTGATATTGAAAAGTCAGTTGTAAGGATCTTTGAGCAAGGTAAAGGGTTAATTTTAAGACAAAAAAGTCTTACATTTTTCTCTACTCTGTGTTTCTGTAAATTGGAATATTATCTCTTGATCATTATGAATTTTGCTATGTTGTATTATTATACTGGAAACGAAAATTTGACTCTAGAAAATAGAAAAATCTGCCAGAGGAGCTAAACCAAACATTAAAACTTTCATGTTCTCATTCTAATATCTTGGAGACCTGAAGCCGTGGATCTTGTATATGTCAATTAATGAATTATCATAGATCAATAACCTGGAGTTCGTGATACTAAAGGTTTACACCATCAGGTTGCAAAGGAATTAAAACGCTAAAGTTTGTGACAAGTGTTCAAATAAATCTTTAAAAACTGTGATTTTTGAACCAAACTTTTACTAGATGAGGTTCGATCTGATGGTCGATGTGGATCTGGATTCCTGATACCGGGTACAGATAAACCAGCTGCATGTAACAGTAGTTCTATTGATAGATGCTGCTCAGTCACAAATCAGGGAATTTATCAAAAAAATTACCAAAATTTATGGGATTGTTCGCCAAAACTATTTTAAAGGGACAGTGAGCGTATTTTTAAGCGACCCTCCATTAAAAGATTGCATGCCCGATTCACCACGGTACATTTGAAATCTGTATCTGGTCAATAATGCGGAAGATATTGGCGTTTTTCTAGGTTTAAAAGTGTTTAATCGTGATAACTTCTGTAATGCGTTCCTGCGATATAAATACGCAAAGTGAACCCAGCGACCAGATTTAATGAAAAATGATCTGTAGTTCAACCACCTATCTTGTGCATGCGCCAGTTCAAGCTGATATGAAATAGTTGAACCTCGTCTAGCGTTTTCATTCTCAAAACTTTTGCACAATTTTTGCGAAGGGAAGCACAAATGTTTGCTACATTTTTGCACTTTGCGCAATCATTCGCAAACTTGATTTCGCGCAAAATTGCGCTATTACGTTTTTGCGTTATTCTATTTTGCGAAATTTTGCGGAACAAGAGGGGAATAAAGTTACAAACCGTGCTTATGTTTCAATTACCTGACAATGAGTGTTAGGTTTGAACACAAAAAATATGATTAACGTGTTAGTAACTCTCCCTGTCTCGAGTGCAAATATTAGCCTTCTAAATTATAATAAAATTTGTTTGCACATTATACTTTTAAATACAGAAAATAAAGAACATTTCAAGTTTTAATATAAAATTTCCCGCATTTTCTTATCAATATAATTGTAAGAACATTAAAATATTAATATTTGAAATTTTAAATGAATTATAAGTCGTTTTATTTTTTAAATATCAGAACAGAATATATTTTTTTCGTTTTTCTTGTTCCATTATTTAAATTCAACCGTTCACAAAAGTACGTTGTGTTACCAAATTGTGTAAATGCTTGAATATATCATTGATTCAATTCTGTTAAATGTCTCAAAATCGTGAAATGTTCCAAAACGTGGTTTGCGCCAAAACTTTGCATTTGCTTCACAAATGTTCTAAAATGAAATCAATAATCATCAAATATTGAAATTTCTTTATTTGCACTAAATTGTTGATTAAAAGTGTTATCTGTATAAATTAGTTTTTTTGAGATTGCACTTTTTTTGCATATAAAGACAATGCTTAAAAGGAACTGATTACTTGCCTAAACACTCTACTTTGCGACATGGATCATGATAGCACATGCTGCAAATTAAGATGTGCACGCTCTCACACAAAAATCGAGCAGTGTGTGTCTACTTACTCCTATCAAACTTAAGCTTGCATTTTTAAATTAGATTTAAATTAAAACTTTAATGACCAATTTTCAGAGTTGTCGATATCTCATGCGCACTTGACTGGAAACCGTCAATATTTAAAATATCAAAGATTTAGACATCAATAAAAACTATGCATTAATTTTCAATTTTCAATCTTAAAATTTCTGTTTTATTAAATTTTGCCCTCTATTTGAAATTTTTGTATTTAAAAGTAACCAATTGAGAGTAGCTTAATCATAAACCTTCAGTTGTTTGGTTCTGTGTTGAAAATATAAATTTTGGCCATTTATTTTTAAAAAAATATCATGTTTTGCGTAAAAATGTACGTTTTGCGCAATATTCTTGGTTATGCGCAAATTAAAAAGCGCAAAATGGGCAAAAATTATTGCCCTTCATGCGCAAAAGTTGCGCAAAAGTTCGCAAAATATACGCAAAAAATTCGCTAAAAATGTGTTCATTTCGTGCAAACCTTAAACACGTCTGCAAGCAGTTCAACCATGCCTGGAAATGTATTAAATCTGGTCCCATTTAAAGTTGTCATAATTGATATCGAAATCAAACATCGTATATTAGCACTTTCTCACACAAAAGTTTCCACGTCTTTGCTAATTTATCAATTTTCTTATGCGATAATGCGAGTGCCAAAATTAGTTTGAAAATAAATTTATAACATGAAATATCAAAGGTCAGCGACATCTGGTTGCAAAGATACAGGGGCTAGACTTTATGGCAAAACACTCGAATTCTTCAAAACTTAACATACAAATATTTGATAATAATAATTCAATTGGTTGATCAGTGTGGGGCAGACTGTAGTTGTAAAGGATGTATAGACTACAGAGCAGGTAGATAATTAGTTTAAGGGACTGCTGACTGTAGTTGTAAAGGATGTATAGACTACAGAGCAGGTATGATAATTAGTTTAAAGGACTGTTGACTGTAGTTGTAAAGGATTTATAGACTACAGAGCAGGTAAGATAATTAGTTTAAAGGACTGCTGACTGTAGTTGTAAAGGATGTATAGACTACAGAGCAGGTAGATAATTAGTTTAAGGGACTGCTGACTGCCTTTTTAATATAATTTTCAATTCACCCTCCGTTACACAATATTTAAAAAAATCTAAATATTTATTTTGTAGCAGAGATTAAAATATTACAATTGTATTACAAGTTTACAACTTTCATAAATGGAAAAACTACATTATTTATTTTCTATATAAAAGATTCATATGATAAACACAGATTAGACTTTGAATGTCAGTGCAATATTTCACAACTGACTCCCTTGTCATCCATTGCTGAAAAACAACAGAACTTCCTATTTTATTTGGTTCTCTACTTTTTCATATGCTCTAATTGCCTTGTGTCTAACTGGGCAAACTGTACATTCTTTTTCTTCACAGAAACTAAAAACTGGGTTCACAGGTGGTTTTAGTTCGATTTCAAGTTCAGTTTCAGATTCTGGACCAGCTTCAGTCTCAAGTTCAGGTTCAGGCGCAGACTCAGTCTCAGGTTCAGGTTCAGGTTCAGGCGCAGACTCAGGATCAGGTTCTGGTTCAGGCACAGACTCAGTCTCAGGTTCAGGTTCAGGCACAGACTCAGTCTCAGGTTCAGGTTCAGACGCTGACTCAGGATCAGATTCCTCAGTAACCTTAGGCCTGGAAAGAAGATTGGTCTTAGGTGTTGATGGTGTACATATTCCATCAAGCTGGGGAATAGGGAAGGAAGTGAGGGATGGAGATCTAGCTCTTTTCATCTTGGCTTTCTTATCTTCTAGTAGAGGAGGTCTAGCTTCCTTCAGGGGTTTTCTCACAATCTTCCATGGGCGCCCAATTTCCTGGCATGGGGACTTTGACACATCCCGCAAGGGTTGTCTAGCTTCCTTCAGGGGGGACCGCACTTCCTTCAGGGGGGACCGCACTTCCTTCAGAGGGGAGGAGGGACCACACTTCCTTCAGGGGGGACAACACTTCCTTCAGGGGAGACTGCACTTCCTTCAGAGGGGAACGCACTTCCTTCAGTTGGGATCGCACTTCCTTCAAGGGAGACTGCACTTCCTGCTGGGGTAGTCTCACTTCCTTCAGGGTTGACATCACACCTCTGTTTCTTCTCCTTCTCCTGTAGATTGGTCGAGAAACTCGGGAAAATAAGAAAAATTCTTCTCCATCTTTAGTCCACAGGTTAAGCTTGATATCCAGTCCTAGATCCACTCCTTCCCTATACAACTCCAAGAGTTTATGTATAATTCTCATTGTTTGTGTTTTAAACTCCCCGCCATAGCAACAGCAAAACTCCCTGCCATAGCAACAGCACTCCCCGCCATAGCAACAGCAAAACTCCCCGCCATAGCAGCAGCAATACTTATACAATATTAAAATGATTAACTTTCTTCAAATCTCAGTAATTTAAATTTAGTGCGTCAAACCTTGATGAAGCCAACTGTGATTGCTCCAGTGTTAAGTGCAGAGGAATGTTCACGAAAATGTCTTCTGTCTCCAGCTTGTGATATGTTTGACTTCAGCTCTACAACTTGTAAATTTTATCCTTTCATCAAGCTTAAAGGAAGAATTGCAAGTCAGGTACATAAAGAATTTTCTACAAAATTGACTCTAAGAGGTTATCCTGTTTTTGTATAGTAAAAGTAACTAATTTTCCTAATAGTATAGGTTTTTTGATTTCTTCTTGATCATTTTTTCATTCTGAAAGACCTGAACCTGTAAAAAATGCAAGACCCTTAAAGACTTTTGGAAATTAAGGACTGAACCATGCTTTAGATATAATTTAAATCAAACCCTTAGATACTTTACAGAGCTCATTATTACTTTTTGTTACAAAAAAATATTGTGACCTGATTAGAAGTGTATTCTGGAGTTTTTTCTGGATCAATTTCATAATTTTATAAAATTGACCAAAAAATTGTTTTAGCATGTTGCTCTCTGTAAAATATTGAGTAGATTAATTTGAAATTTGGTCAAGTAGTTTCTAAAATTTTGAAAGGATTCCTAACTGCTTTTGTAAAGGTTATGTACGGACTTTAAGGAACTAAATTTAACCAGAAAAAATTAGAAACCCTACCTTAACCTTAAGTTGCAAAATTTTTATTATTAAAAAACCATACATTTAAATTAAAAACTTGATCCTTTACATTTAATTCTTAATTCAGTTACTAGAATAATTGGCATTTGGTTCACAAGTATAACTGTTCGAAAGTAGGTGCTTTACTGTTTAATATTTGCATAGGTATTAAAATCTGAAAGTAGAAGACGATCTTCTGTGTATATTCTTGAATGTGATGATAGTCAGTCTAACATTCTTGCCAACAATGATTGGGAAGGAACTACTCCCTCATTACCTTGGACCCAAAATACTAATTGTGCTAGCGGGGTAGATATTGATGTTTATTCTGGAATCAGACACACATCATATTTCAAAAACATCCTTCCAGGTCATAAAATCTAAATTTAAATTAAATTAGTTATTTAGAAATCTTTACTCTGCTGATGTCATTGATATTGTAGTATTTGAAAGATCCTTCTTGTTATTATACATATTAAATATTTAGCTTGTCCTGAGGGTTGGTTGGATAGTGGACTCTATTGTTTCTTTAAATCTTCTTGGGCAACCAATCCTGCTATTCGAAAATCCAACCATACACACAGTATGTGCTCTAATATTGGAAGTTTGGTGTCTATGGACTCCAAGCACCATTATGATTATTTTACATCAAGTTTACCTTTTGTTGATGGAAGGATGTGTAATGCCGGATCTGATCCAGAGTTAGTCCTACTTCCCCTAGGACCTTGGCAACCCTTCTGTTTGGGGTCCTATGACACATTGCTTACTTACTTCTGGACCTCAGGTTCTGATTTGAAGTATGAAGGAAACTTTACATGGAACTCAGGAGGAGAACCTTACCTAATCAACAAGGGGTATATATTTTTTTAATGAAGCATCCTCCCTTCTCTTAAAACACATATGGGCTTTCCATGGTTTAGGTCATCTTAACAATTGCCCATATACTAGGGAACCTCATATTGCATTTTGTCCTTTAGAAACTTAGGGATAAAAAAGTATTTTTCAAGAAGGCCCCTTGATCCAATTCAATTATGCCCTTGTCCTTCCTTCCCTTACCAAAATTATAACAAAAGGCATTATTTAAAACCTACCTATCTAGTTATTCAAAATGGTTCTCAGTCACTGCTCCAAATTTACAAGCACCAAATAATAAAAATGGAAGATCTACAGATAATCCAACTGATCAGAGCAGACCAGGGGAGCACTGTGTTGCTTATGAGGCGTTAACTAAATCTATAAATGATCTGCCATGCTCTAGACTTCTAGAATCTATTTGTCAAGGGGTGAAAGGTAAACATTATTTTATTGGTTGGTTTATTTCCCTAACCAACCCTACCATCTTTTACTCTTATGTTATGAATCTTAAATTTGCCCTTTAAAATCTTCAATAAATGTTTGATTAAAGCAATATGTGCACAAAGCACCAATGTTCCATTTTGCAGCTTTTTATTTGAATAGATCTTGTTGGTCTGGGGGGTGCTGTTGATGGATATACTGTTGAGCACACTGCAAGTTGCAACTCTAATTCATTTACTTATGAAATAAAGACTCCATTAACAATCAAGGAAACAGGATTTGGGGAATTATATATAACAACATTTAAACCAAACGGCATCTTGAAAGTATGGGCAAGGTAAGTTAATTTCTGGTTAGAATGTTTTAAAGAGAATAATGGTAATTTATATCAGATTAACTGGTTCTGGAACTGGAAGTGCAAATGTAACTGCAACACTAACAGACTCTTCTTCAAACCTAGTGACTAAAACAATAACTGTTCCTCTAAGTACAACTCAAGTCAGCCACTACATCATTGTTCCACTCATACCAATTCCAACCAGTTTTCCTCTTGATGTTAAAGTCAAGGCTGAAGCTACAACTGGAATTATATTGCTGTCTCCAGTTGAACTGATTCTTGATCAGCCTATATATGTTGGATGCTTTGATGTGGAGGCTGGGGAACATTTGAAGGAAGTTGAATCAGCCCTAGACTGCCTTGTTCATTGTCATGAGAACAGCAAGAGATTTGGTGTTCTCACTAAAGGAAATCAGTGTAGTTGTTTGCCTGAAATAAATCATGACAAATTTACACAATTAGCCAATTCTAGGTGCAATCTGCATTGTACCGCCTTCTCTGCTTTAAAATGTGGTGGGCCCAATGTGTTTTCTGTTTATGTTGCAAGTGAGTTATTGTTTAATTAATAATAAAGCACCTTCCATGGGCCCAATAAATGAATAGATCCAATAGATTTTTAATAAAGAGCACATGTTAAAAGTGTTTTTTTAATAAGTAAAAATCATTGTAAAAGCACATTTTTCAACATAATCTTTAACAACTTTGCAAGGCGTAATTGGTAACTAATTCTTGAATTTCTAGGCTGCGAAGATGGCTATTTGAGGTATGGAAATAGATGTTTTAAAGACCATGGCCAGCATAAAATCTCTAAAAGAATTGATTGTAATCCAGACTCTGATGTTTGGGCACCTAGATATCTTGGGGATGAATTAGTTATACCTTCCCTAATAAGGTCAGCTGTACATGTTATCAGAACTTTAAATTGTCGACTTAGTTTGTGAGAAAAAATGGTCTTCAGAACTAAACTAGCAATTTTCTGAATACAGGGAAGCAATGGACTATTTTACATGAGATTTATATTGAAAGGCAATATACTTGAGAATTCAGGCTTGCAGCATGCTTAAATCAATTGGCAATTTAGATGAAAAAAAATCCATTTTAAATGCATAACTTATACTGAAGAACGTAGCTCCGTACAATTTCAGAAAATTGGAACATATGACTCGGATCGCAAATAGGGTTTCCATTTTTCTGGAAAAAAATTTCCATATTGGAAATGGAATGATCCGGAAATTTGTTGCGTAAACCGGAATTCCGGGATAATTCCGGATCAAATGGAAACCGGAATGTTTACGGTTCACGTTACGTAAACCGTAAATTTTTCCGGTTTACGGAATGGAAACCGTAAAATTTTCAGTTTCCATTTTGTAAACCGGAACTTTTTCCGGTTTACGTAACGTAAACCGTAAAATTTCCAGTTCCCATTTCGTAAACCAGAAATTTGAACACAATATTAAACATAGAAAGCAATGTTAAAACATTAAAAGTTAAAACTTATTAGTTGACATACATTAAATACGCATTTAGTTCTACAATTATATATTCACAAATATTTCACTATAGTTCATCATGACTATTTTACAGTTACAGTTTTCAGTTCACTTTTCCCCACAATATTTTTTGACAAATTAGTTTTTTTTTTCAAGAGGGTCATTGGAGGCTTATGCCCCCCCCCCCCTCCCCCTCCGTATTTGATCAGGATGGGATGAAATGAACCATATAAATAAGAGTTTATAAAAACTAAAGGCTTTAAACTGGTGAATTAAAAAATAATAAATTTCGACGTTTTTTCCCGCATAAATTTTTAACTAGTTTGAAACTTTCCCTTGGGCCATGTGAGTTGCCTCACAAATGTTGGGCTCGGCCGGTTCAGCTGTTTGGACGTTTATTGGATACAAACGGACAAACAAACAGACGAGCAAAGTATATAAATAGAGTGAGAACCAGAAAATTCTGGAATAGGAGGACGACTATTAGACTTAAATTATGACTCTAAATAGTTCAATGAACATGAGACACGGCAATTACGTAGTATATACTATACTGTATACAGACCAATTTAAAAGTGATTTTATAAGTTACTATTTAACCTATTTCCTTTGTAACAACATTAATTAGACTCAAGGATTGCTGTACATGACTACAGCTACACCAGGCGCACATTCTATCATTCTGTAGATAATATTACTTACTGGTTTTATCTTTTACATAAGTTTAAGATGTCTTCAACATTTTCCGGAACCTTTTTCCGGAAAATTCCGGAACAATTGTTCCGTAAACTGGAATTTTCCGGAACTCTATTCCGTAACGTTCCGTAATTCCAGAACAACGTCCCGGAAATTTCCGGTTTACAGAAAGAAATTGTTCCGGAAATCGTTCCGGAATTCCGGATTTCCGGAACCTTTTCCATAATGGAAATGGAAAAAATTTCCGGATCATTTCCGTAGGTAAACCGTTACCCGGAATTCCGGTGGAAACCCTAATCGCAAAGCATTAATTAAATTTCAAACAAATCATGCATATTAGAATCTAAAGTCATCGATAATTTTCGACATAATCGTATATAGTTAATAATTCATAATATCTCTAATTCTTTTAAGATCTGAGAGTTATTTTTGAGAACATTTATTCCTGTTTCGAGGATTTTTGACAATGAAGACGACATTTTCATATTTTCCATGAATATTTGAAAATCCAGCGCTAGTCCTAAAATCAAGTTATAGCTGAATATTATTTTTTTTTATTATTCAAAAATATTATGAAATGTAAACTATGTACGAAAACGTTGAAAAATATTTGATGACTAGAGGTTGAAATATCTGAATGATTTGTTTTTAACAATTTTCTCCTTATAGACGTAACAGATAGAAATAAGATTAGTAACAATCAAAAGCACTTACTTTTCGCCTCAATCCTATACCCCCTTTCATTTTTCGCGAACACTCCCTTTAGTTGACTCCAATTCTTGTTATTCAACCCATAATTGTTATTTTCACACACAAAAGTTATTTTACAGATATATAGGGGTTAAAAATATGAAAACAAAAATTTTTACGAAAACAAGAAATTTGTCAGTACATAAAAAGTTTATAATATCTTCAATATAATTGTTTTTAAATCAATTAATTGTCTCATTAGACTAGGAATCTAACATAATTGAGATTCTCTGTTTAATTATATCAGACAATTGACATGAGCTATTCTATGTTACACTCTCCTTAATATTCATGTCTTCAGAAAATATCATATCCTTCTCTGCTCCGACTGTAAAACTTGCCTTATTATTACAAAATCTCAACAATACTGGTAAAATTGAGGATAAAATGTCTAGAACCAATAAGAACTGAATTACCCAAAATGTTTTTTTTTGTATAATGTTTTGATTTCAGTAGTGGAAGTGGAAAATACCATCTAGGACTGTTATCAAAAACCAGAGAAGGAATTGCCTTGTTTGACAACTCTTACATAACTGGTTACTATCCACTTTATTGTAAGTTAATTTTTCTAGATTACATAAGGTGCACAAGATAAAACTTTTATTATAATTATTTGAAGGGGGATCCTATCCAATTGTAAAAGATGTAAGATTACCATCTCCTATTGGCAACACAGCACTGGACAACATGATTTTAAAGGTAAGAATTGGAAATTGAAATATTAGCTACTAGTTGAAGTGCCCAGTGTTTCCCGTAGAAAAAATTAAAATTTTGTCCAAAAATAATTAAATTTTGAAGAAAAAAAATTTATTTTTAAAAAAATACTCGAAGTCTTTGCTGTTACCCTTAGGGTACCCATGGGATTTGTCAAATTTGCCAATTCGGTACAGCCCTTTAGTCATCCTATAGGTGACAGATAAATATATATGTTTATTCTCTACGTTCTATTTGTGTATGTAAATTTGCTTAAAGGCACTTAAGCCGAAAGTGAAATTTTATTTAATTCCTATACAGTTTCATTTTAATTCATATGCAGTTTTATCTTTTTATTTCTATGCAGATTTATTTTTATTCAAGTGTAGTTTTATTTTAATTCCTATGCAGCTTTATTTTTTTATTTCTATGCAGATTTATTTTAATTCAAGTGCAGTTTTATTTATTTCTTATACAGTTTTATTATGATTCCTATGCAGTTTTAATTTTTCTCATATGCAGATTTATTTTGACTCAAATGCATTTTTTTAGTTCCTATGCAGTTTTTTATTATTTCCTATGCAGTTTCATTTTAATTCAAGTGCAGATTTATTCTGATTCCTATATAATTTTATTTTAATTTCTATGCCGTTCTATTTTAATTCCTATGCAGATTTATTTTAATTCAAATGCAGATTTATTTGATTCCTATGGAGTTTTATTTAATTCCTATCATCCAATGCAGTATTATTTTAATTCCCATGCAGTTTTAATTTGATTCCTATGCATATTTTGTTTAATTCTAATGCAGTTTTATTTTAATTCCTATGCAGATTTTTTTAATTCCTATGCAGTTTTATTTTAATTCAAATGAAGGTTTATTGATTCATAGTCATAGTCAACTACAAATGAATGTTTTTAAGCAAGAAAAACCAAATAAAGAATCTAATTAATTCTTTTTCAAGGATGGATTAATATCAAGAGAAGTTGATGCAGATGCTCAATTAGTGTGTGAAAAGCCAATAGGTACTTTCAAATTATAAAAATAAAAAATATCACTTGTGGATATAAATTTAAATTTTCAGTTAACGGCTATGGACACAAGAAGTTGTTGGGGTCCAAACATGTAAATTTTGTTATTCTGGATTCTGGAGTGGAAAAAGTAAACGTTGATGAATCTATTCTACCGGGGTATTTAGGGATACCTTTGGATGTTCAAGGACTTAGGTATTACATTACTTACATTTATATCAGATGTTTCTTTAAAGGAGATTTAACATAAACTGTCCCAAACAAACCCCATACAACATACATTCAGGATACCTCACCCAAGGTAATGCCAGAATTAGATTGGTTTATCTCAATATAAATAAATAAAAAAGGATATTTAATGCAACATACTCAATCTTTCATATTCTGATATTTGCAGCATGATGGTGTAAACCTTTAATATTTCATACTTGGATTTTATAACCTGGCAGAATTTTGAAATATCTGGCAGTTCTGCAATATTTGGTTGCAAAGATACCGGGATTACAAATCGAAGTTTGTGTCAAAGACTCAATTTCTTTTGAATCCCAGAAAAAATACTTTTAAAGTTATCTATTGTAAATCTTCTAATTTAGGGGATCATATGTCAGCTGGTTTGAGATTCAACTTGATAAAAGCATTGTGGTTAATGCCATAATTGTTACTCTTGAAGACAAACACTCCTTTACTAGTCTACGGTTTCGTATTCCTATATATAATCCGGATAATGAGGACTATATGGAATATGAGAATGAATACACAATCATCCCCGAGTCTGATGAAAACATTGCCAGACCTGTCAGCAAAACGTTTCGACTTCAAACACCTGAAATCTTGGACAGGTTACTGATGTTTAAAGGGACAGTATACTTAATTTTTATGGACCCTCAATGCAAAGATGTACGCTAGTGTAGCAAGAGAACTTAATGAAAATTAATCTTGCAAACAAAGTGTTTAACAATTATAAGTGTTTCTGTAGATAAATAAGGAAAAGTTTTAAATCCTTGATCTGTCATAGGTTGACACCATTGTGAATTTCAGATGCTACTTTTTAAATGAAACTTCACTTAAAATTATACTTACAGTCCCTCCTAAATGATAAAAAACTTCTCTAAGTGTGAAAATGCTTAGGTTTCAACTTATGTTTGGAAAGTCTTCAAGAAGGATGAAATTTCGGTTTGAGATATTAGGAGAAGCACTTATGGATATGATTCCTAAGAATTTCTTTAATTATGGTCAAAAGAAAATAAATAGTAAGTAAATGAAAACTTTTTATCTATACATGTATATTGCTAGTCTGGGTGTCTGTTTGTTTTTCTGTCCGTTTGTATCAAATAAACATCTAAACGGCTGAACCGAATAGGGCCCAAATTTTGTGAGAGACCTCACATGACCCGATGGGTTTTTTTTTGAAAGTGTGCCAATTTGAAAAGAAAAATCCGCCAAAATTTGAAAATAATTTAAAATGGCCGACTTTTAAAGGAACAGTTAAAAGGTAAAACTATTCACAGGAAAGCGCCCTTTAAGCCTAGTATTTATATTATATATATGAACTAGCTGGGGTGCCCCGCGTTGCTCAAGCTTGGTTAGGTTTTAAAAACACTTTACCATTTGGCCTCAAGAAATTTCAGCCAATTTGATCCAGCCATTTGACCAGCATCACGAACAAGTACGTATATATGAGCGAATTAATATATATAATGAAGATTTAGTTGATATGAAACCTGTTTTTTTCATGATGACAAGAAGATGTCAACTGAACCCTTAACTGAGACTCTAATTTTCTAATCCCTATATTTTTATAACTTAAATGCTTAAAACTTAGACATGTTAGTCGACCATAATTCATAATTAAAAATATAAAATGTCTACAATATAAGGTGGCGAAGATGTAGATATGAGAAAATTAGAATCTGTGATAGGTGTTCAGTTCATTTGGACTCATGACTCAATTTTGTTGAAAACCTAACCCTGAATTGTTGTACCACATTTGTGATTGTTATAACCTAAGAAAGTATTTAAGCAATTTCAGTCAACTAGCCAACAGCATACAGTTCATACAATTAAGTCCTTCATTCAGTGAAAATCTAAATGATCACTCTGCACTGAAATGAAAATATTACGATGCAAAGTTTTAAAATTATCACATTGTTTATAATTGGTTTATCATAATTATGCAAAGTCGTAAAGAAGTCATTAAAAAAAAGGCATGTCCGATTCACAACGGTTCTTTTTACAAACTTTTCTGATTAATAATTTTGAAGATATCATTGTTTTTTTCTATTAATTTCTATTAATTCTATTTCCTACAGTCTTTCTGTTGCAAGAAATCCAAGTTACTTTTATGGAAAACCACAATCAAAAATCATCAAAAAGTCATGGATATCTCATCCATTCTTAAATACTCAAAACTTTCAGAGGTACCTTTGTAAATTGGACAAGCCGGTCAATCGATAAATGGAGGGTCATTGTAATGCATATTTTTAGAGCAAATGGTAAATGATCCTTATGAAGAAATAGTTTTGGATGGACTTATCTGCCCTGATGGAGGAATTCATGTTACAGGAACCAATCTAGTGTTTTCATAGACATTTATAATATACACTATACAGTAGCACGTTAAACTAAAGTAAACTGCATGTATATGTTTTCATAGACATATATAATATACCCTATACAGTAGTGCGTTAAACTGAAGTAAACTGCATGTATATGTTTTCACAGACATTTATAATATACACAATACAGTAGCACGTTAAACTAATGTAAACTGCACGTATATGTTTTCATAGACATTTATAATATACACTATGCAGTAGCACCTTAAACTAAAGTAAACTGCATGTATATGTTTTCACAGACGTTTATAATATACACTATACAGTAGCACGTTAAACTAAAGTAAACTGCACGTATATGTTTTCATAGACATTTATAATATACACTATACAGTAGCACGTTAAACTAAAGTAAACTGCACGTATATGTTTTCATAGACATTTATAATATACACTATACAGGAGCACGTTAAATTAAAGTAAACTGCACGTATATGTTTTCACAAGACATAATATACACTATACAGGAGCACGTTAAACTAAAGTAAACTGCATGTATATGTGTTCATAGACATTTATCATATACACTAGTAGCACGTTAAACTAAAGTAAACTGCATGTATATGTTTTCACAGACATTTATAATATACAGTATACAGGAGCACGTTAAACTAAAGTAAACTGCACGGATATGTTTTCACAGACATTTATAATATACACTATACAGGAGCACGTTAAACTAAAGTAAACTGCACGTATATGTTTTCATAGACATTTATAATATACACTATACGGTAAAAGTAAACTGCACGTATATGTTTTCATAGACATTTATAATATACACTATACGGTAGCACCTTAAACTAAAGTAAACTGCACGTATATGTTTTCACAGACATTTATAATATACACTATACAGGAGCACGTTAAACTAAAGTAAACTGCACGTATATGTTTTCTTAGACATTTATAATACACACTATACAGTAGCACCTTAAACTAAAGTAAACTGCACATAACTTTTCTTGTTGAAGAGCTATAAGAGGAATAACTATTATTTGAAAGTAATAGGATAAAGTTACACTTATACTTGAGCAAAAACACAAAACTAGGGGAGCTACAAGGTCGCAAAATTTGACCAGCAATATTGCATATTATTTATTATTAAAACATTGAAAAGCGTTGACAATCAAATGATGGAAACTAATAATTCATATTTCTACTCCATGCATAGTCAAAGGGTAGCTGATTTACTTAGGACATGACAATATGTAAAGGAGCTGAGTCATTGCCACAAACTTAAATTTTCTAATCCCAATATTGACAATGATGTAAACCTTTAATATTTCAAATTGAGATTATTTTATTGAACAGAATTCATATTTTGACACTTTTAAGGTAGGGTTTTCAATTGGAAATCCGATGCGCGGAATTGTGCGGTGAGCGGAGCTTACACGGCTCAGAATTTACGACATTGGGTTTCAAAGATATAGAATATAGGCAAAGACTTAATTTCTTTAAAATGATCAGTACTAATGTGTATCTAATGTTGGGTTTAATTACTAAATTGGTTTAAACAGGATACTCTCTGAACACAACCTCCACAGCTGAAGCAGAAGGTAGGTTTTTAACATTTTTAAGTTCATCTAAACAATACATATTATTGGCTGGGTCGTTTTTCACTTTTTCTACCTTAGATCTTAGTATGTGTACGGGATAAAAACCCCTGAAGATTCTAAAATCTTTGCAACAATCAAAAAAATTATTCAAAATTTGTTTCTAATGGCTAGCTGGGAGCTATTTTAAGAAAGATCAACAGAACAGTTAAGTTACTGAAAAGACCCAAACACTAAATTCTTCAAAATATCAAAATGAATATTTAACAAATCAAAAACAAAAACAAATAGTTTTTGTATTCAAATATATGGTAGAATCCCACAAAACTCGTTTTTTGGCCGTCAAAGAATTTAAGAAATGTAAAAAAAATGTGGACTGTATTCAGCTGCTTGATATTTACCTTTTAATATATCAATATATTCTGAATAATATTTTTATATCCCACTACTGATTTTTAGGATTCATTATTTTCTTAATGGTTCTCCATCTTGCCTTTTCCATTTTTCATAAATTCGTTGTTGAAGTATTTAGAATATTCAATTTTATTTGATGCTGTTATTAAACAAACAACTGCAGTGTTTCATGTTCATTAACTCATTTAAAGTCATAACTAGCGTCTAACAGTCGTCTTCCTAATCCACAGTTTGAAGTCTTACTGTTGGAATTTCGGGTTAAAGGGACTGTTGTTTAAATTTCAGAGGGGCATGCAAGATTCGCAGCGAGAAGCCACAATCATAAATGATAAATGATAACTTTCTTATGCAATCTTTTGATCAGACAAAGCTTAAAAGAGTATTGTTATAAACAAGACATGCCACTCTAAAAATGGAGATTCGCTTGAAATTATGTTAACACTTTTTCAAATATTTTCACCATGTTCTATTTAGGGATTTTGATTAGTTTAATTGGGTCTGATAACTCTGAGATAGCCTCAGTAGCCCTTAGATTTGGAGATGATATCAAGATACAATTTGAAACAACTACCCTACCCTCTGGACTTAAGCTTGGAGACAAATTTGATATTTTTATATCATGCAATGCATCAAGTTTTCAGGTATCTTATTTTTTAAGAACTATTGTTCCCAAAAATATGTAATCACCATTGATAAATACAAAAAGTTTTCTATTCACCCCTTCCTAAAAATTACAGTTTGATATCTTTACTTTATCATTTTAAAATTTACAATATTCAGTCCCTGCTTTTCTAGAAAAACATAAAAATATATTCCTTATATATATTTATTTTAGATTTATGTAAATAACATTTTCAATGGAGAGATGAAAATTCCAGCAGGATCAAAAATCACCAAAACAGTAATAAATTTGAATTCTAATTTTGTTTCAAATGTGCTTTTTGAGCAGCTTGCTTATGATGGAAACACATTTTCAGCCCCAATCACCGCAAACAGAATTGGATGTACAGGTTGTTTCATTCACTAGAAATAAATTCGTTTAGTATAATCCAACTTTTTTATTCACAATATATAATACATTGACACCCTATATATTATTCAAAGGTGGTGTTTGCCACAAAGTTTTGGCAGAGAAAGTAAAGCTCATTCAAGTATATGAAACTGCTGATAAGAAAATGGTAGGCTTACTAATTTATAAAAATAGTTTAACTAATAAAAAATATTGTCATTAGGTAAAATACCTCACTGGAGTACCTATAGTAAGATGCCATAGAACTCCGATTAACAATTTGAAGTGCAACATAATAAAATTTAAATGGTTTGTTGCTTACTTAAAATTACTTTTACCATTTTATGAAGAACAATCATGAAAAAATTGCCTAGGCACACAAATCAAATAAATGAGCCTGGATTACCAACAAGTTCTGTTTGTCCCCTTGAAGGGAACAATGTTGCACTGGGCCAGCAATGCCTTCAAGTTGATAAAGCACAATTATCTTACAAAGATGCAGTTGTGGCCTGTGGAAAGAAGCTTGGTATGATAGCAGCTCCTGTCAATGATATTCAGAATGTTATTTTAAGGTAAAATTTTGCTAAAAAATCTGCCTTCAAGATTTAGAAGAAATTGGGAGAATCAAATGTTAGTAGTGTTTTTTTTAAAAGTTATTTTTGTTATTTTTAGAGTTAATGCAGTTGAAAAAAGTATGGGTTCCTACTGGATAGGAGTCAGAAAAATAAATGAAACTTGGATAAAAACAAACGGAAATCCAATGTCTATGATTGATTTGAAAATAAAAAATTATTGGAGTGAAGGAGATTGTATAGTTGCAGATGCAGATGATGATTATAAACCCAAGGCTGTCAGCTGTGATTTAACATTTTCGGTAGAACATCTTGATAATATTAAGACTAAAATTGGATTTCATTTACCTAAGGATGCAGAATGTAGATGTACTTGTAAGTGACTCTCCATTTAAAAAAGAGGAATGTCTGATTCACCTTCAGTGCCCTTTTAACCTCTATCTAAGCAGCAATTAAAAAGATATTGTAATTTCTCATTCAATGTTGTTTATAATTTTTTGTATCTGTTGCATAATTCTGAAAGTCTCTTTTATAGAGAAACCACAATCAAAAATAATCAACTGAAAAACTACCAAATAAGGGTGCCTCAGTCATTGCTTAAAAAACAAAGGTTTACTTGAGTCGAACAAGCCAGTCTGTAAATGAAAAGTCATTTTAAATTATATATACAGCCCCTTTAAAAATCAGAAAGATATTGAAAAGTATAACTTGTGTTTAGCATTATTGCATGATGGCTCCTAGCTGTCCCAGAAATTATACTTGGCTACCTGAGCTAGGACGAACTTGCGTTAAAATTGGGGAAATCCCTTCTCCGGATGGCTTGAATGTAGATGTTCTGTCAGGTCCAAAGCTTCAATAATTTAAATGTTATTATGCTGACTTGCACCCATTTACTTATTTTGATTACATTTGCAGGTGAAGCTGTTTGTGCTAAAGAAGGAACAAGATTGTTTACACCAACCTCTAAGTATGATCTAGACACAGTGTCTAAGTGGTTGCCTTCCAGAAGAATGCAATACAGCTCAGATTTTGAAGTTTTCCTTGGTAAAATTCTTTTAAATCTCATATAAGTTGGCATAGTAAAGTCGGAAGAAGATATTAAAATGCTTCTTTAAGAAATTTGTTATATTGGGGTTATTTTTGGCTGAAATAATGTTGAAAAAAATAGCAAATTTGTAATTTAGGATGGAGAGGATACAAGGAAGAATCAACACATATATTCAAATCTCCTTTTTCAATGGAGAAAGTAAACATCTCTATGTTTCAAAATATAGTAACTGATATTGCCACAACTAAGAATGAGTGCTTTAAACTTGGTCCTTCTTCCAGCTCTGCTCCTCTTATATTTGAGATAAGTTGCCTTCATAAGAAGCAAACTTTGCCTGTTGAAGATCCAGACATTAGAGTGGTGTGTCAATACTCAGAGTGTGTAACTGTTGATTCCCAAGTTTGTCAATTTCCTTTCAGGTTCAAAGGACGTCTTTATGATACTTGTGTGACTTTAGAATCAGAAACCCCTTGGTGCAGTTTAGAGAGAGGTTTGGACCTGAAACACATTGACACGGGAAATAGTAGAGGACAATGTAAACCAAGCTGTTTAGTTCAGAATTGTCCAGTTGGATATTTTGAATTTAAAGGGAACTGTTTCCTAATTTCAGCACCTACATCAAATGGAATTGTCAGTTCTGTGGAAGAAGCTGAGCAGGTTTGCACGGAACAAGGAGCCAGACTATACCAACCAAGAGACTTTTTTCACTTTGATTACCTAATAGATACAGAATACCATTATTTGAAACCAAATGCTTCACACTACAAGCATCTGACCAATTACTCTCTTATTATGCTTGGTGCATACACTGATAAAGTTGTGCCTGATCTAGAACTACACTACAATGATGGAACTCGAGCATATATGCTTGAGAAAAAAGTCAAGCTTCAAGGAAGTGTTATATCTCATACAATTACAGCTCTTTCTAGCTATACAGGAAGAGCATGCCTAATGTTGGATCAAAATGGAAAGCTAAGCATTGAGAAATGTGCAGATGTTGAAGACTCAAACCTAGGCTATTTATGTGAGGCACGTAAGTTCATTGCTCTGGATGGTCCAGATCTGGGTAAATCTTGCCATTTTCCATTCAAAACAAGTATTAATGATACATGGCACAATTCATGTTTGTTTAATGATACTTTAAATGAATCATGGTGTGCCACTGAAGTGGATAGTGATGGCGTTGTAATCTTTAATAAATGGGGAATATGTCAAGATGAAAGAGAAATAACCTACAGAGGGGATGGATCTGGCAATTCCTGTATTATTCCATTTCTCTATGACAGAGTCTGGTATGATCAATGCATACTAGAGCCTGAAACTGAACTATGGTGCCCAACAAAGCTGAACCCAACAAGACTTTTTAACCTTACAAGTGATGATATAGGATATTGTACCGAACATTGGAAACCTCTTGTATTTGAATGCAATCAGAATTATGAAAAAGTTAACAATGTCTGCATTAGAGTTTCTGCCTATGCAGAAACTTTCAAAAATGCTGCAGCTAAGTGTGAAATAGAAGGGTCCTATCTGCTGCCTATTATGGATTCAGAAGTTCTTCCCCCAATTTGGAATTACATCAAGGCTCTGTCAGACAGTAAGATTTATTTTCAACAAGAATTCTCTCCAGATCTCTCAACCTACTGGGTAGGCGGAACCGTCAGAAACTTCAAATGGACATGGATTGCAAATGGTAAAAATTTCTCTATTTACAATGACTGGGTTGATGGAAAAGAAAATACAGGGTGCATACAAAATATCTGTACTGATAATTATGCCTTATCCATAAATACAAAAAAAGAGAACAAGTGGCAGGCAGATGACAAATCCAAAATTAAGCCTTACATTTGTCAATCAAAATGTAGAGTCGGTTTCAAATGGTATTCCGAGAGTAAGAAATGTTTGCAAGTTGTTGATATTGCAACAGCATTCTCTACTGCAACCTACAACTGTGCCCATCAGAACTCAAGACTTGCAAATTTAAACCATTGTGAAGAATTTACTAGTCTAGCTAATGATGTGTGGAAGATAAGCAAATCCCAATCTAAAGAATATTGGCTTGGATACTTTGCTGGTGGAATGGAAAACTATAATCCATCCAGGATTACCAATGCAAATCTGGAAAAGTTAAAAACATTTTCTTCAACTGGATTTCTTGGAATACAAAGTTGTCCATGGCTCTCTTCAGTGGATGTGAATGTAGATCAGTATAAAGGGTTCCTACAGTTTACCTCAACTGATCCTTCTTCTTCAAAAATGGAATTCCTACCAATTCCACAGTCCTTGAATTTAATGGAGGAAAAAGGATACATTTGTGAATATGAAGAAGACTGGATTTGTCCGAATGGTTACATACTTTTTCAAGAAGAATGTTACAAGATTTTTGACAATGCAACCACTTACTCTGATGCCTTTATAGTATGTAATAAAGAAAAGGGCATAGCAATGGAACCTTTAAGTAAACTTCACATTGTCTTTTTATCCACGTATATTCTTGCTAATAATATGTCAACCCCTTTAAGAACTGGATTCAGAAGAAACTTAAATAGACAGAATAATGAAACAGATGAATACTTCTCATCATCCTCAGATAATTCGATAATAAACCTTGCAAATTTAGCTGGTAAGCATTGAAAAAGATTGATCCTGATTCCATTATAAAATTGGTCTAAAACAGATTGACCAACCTAAAAAACTTTCAAATAAGTATAATACGAATAAAAGAGATATTTGAATTTTAAACAAGGTTATCCTTATTTTATCATTTTGTGTAAATATTCATCTTTTACAAATCTATTTGGTTATTGGGATCAATACAACAATTAGAGTGTACCTATGTAAAGAACTTTATTTTTAAGGTAGTGGAGACTGTGTAGCTCTAGACCAAGTTTCTGTTACTCTTCAGAAAGTTGATTGTTATAATTTACTTCCATTTGTTTGTCAAACAAAACAAATGACAAATATGGATAAAGTTGAGGTTATGGGAATACCAGACTATACATTTCCCTTGGATAATATCACAGAAGGGTCCAAGGATAATTATGTTGGATTTTCAGATATCCCTGTCAATCCAACAGAATTAATTAGGTCGGCCTTTTTCATGGGAGATCCATCTTCATACATTGATGTATTAAATGTTAAGAATGTTACAGCTAAGTATGGGTTGTCAATTTGTATGTGGATCAAACCCAGGACTCCAAGCCTAACTGGCTTGAAAGAAACAATTCTGGATTTTTCTGTTTCAATTTCAAATCAGAGTCTTATAATTTTCCTTTATGAGAAGAGAGTTGGAGCAAAGCTGTGTTCAAGTGCAGGGACATCGTGTACTGAATTCTTCTCTCATGGTTTGCTTAGTGTTCATGATTGGAATTTCATTGCCTTTGCATACGGAGTGGAAACAAACAAGGGGACTTTTTTCATTAATAGCACCTTCGGGATTCAGGACAGGGAAGGGACATACTTTAATTTTAACACCCAAGGGTGGTTTGCTAAATCTACCGATGCTCACTATTTGAGAATTGGTTCAGACATTGGAAACCAGCATGCATTCTTAGGAGAGATATCCTGCCTTCAAATTTCAAATAGTATGCTTACTATCTCACAATTTTATCAGATGAGTCAAATTTGCCATGTGATAAAAGATTATCCTAGATCTAAACCCTGTCCTTCAGGCTACTTTCTCATGAACATGAATTGCTTTAAACTATCTAGTTCTCCTCTCAGCTTTACTGATGCTGAAATAAGCTGCATTTCAGAGCCTAACGATCCCTATGTAACTAGACTAGCCTACCCTGAGTCTTATGTTACCATGGAAAACTTAATGAGCTATTTGAAGCATTTAAGAAATATATCTGAATTATATGTTGGACTGGACTCAATATCAGGTATAGATTTTAATCAACAAACTTCTTAGAAAGTTATTAATTTAAACTATCCAGCTCAACCAACTGGGAGCCAGTGGATAAGCAGTGAAGGCAGAGAAATTACACATGCACCTTGGTACAATGGTCAGTTAAATGCATCAATGAATTGTGCCGTTATGGATTTCAAACATTCAAAGTAAGCCAACACATTATTAAGATATTTAAGTACAAAAAGAGGGCTTACTATTTTTTACAGTGGCTTTAGCATTCTTATGAATTATGTGAATTTTAAAATGTCTTTACAAAGGAATTGATTCATTGCCACAAACTCAAACTTTTTAATTCTTATATCTTTGCAACCTGATAGTGTATTTCAAACTTAGATAATTTGATCTAACAATATTCATAGTTTAAAATATCTAATGTCTACGACATAGGGATGAGATCATCAGATTTTGTTTGAAAGACTCAATTCTTTTCTTCAATTTTTTTTAGAAATTAAAGAATACAATTATCTCTATTTTTTACTGTTTAGTTTTTTAAAGACAGTTGATTGCAAAGAAAAGTTTTACTTTTTCTGTTCAACTCCGTCAGAAACCAAATCAATATGCCCAGAAGGCCATATAAGCTACAAAGGAAAATGTATACTCTACAAAAATGAAATGTCAACATTCAAAGGAGCAAAACATGAATGTGCTAAACATGGTGGAATTGTTTTACCCATCAAAACAAAAGGAATGTACGAGTTTATAAAGAAGTATTCTCTAAAAATAAAAACAGGTGATATATTTATTGGCTTTAATCTTACTGTTCCTCAAGTTTACACTGATGGTACTTCATACAACAATCAATCATTCAAATTCGATGGAGATGACACCAAATTAAATGGGTTGGCATGTGCTTTCTTAAAAAGAGGAATTAAATATTTGGTTCGTGGAGCATTTTGTGAGGAACAATATAATTTCTATTGTGAATGGACAGGTAATACATTACATTTTATTTTCTTTTTATGAATTCAAATTAAAAATGTTGGGTTTATTATAAAGAATTACAACAGATATGGAAGCATAATTATAATGCAGTTTTTACTTCTTTGAGTAGATCCAATATGTCCTGAAGGGTTTGATAAGTCCCATTCAGAAAAAGATGGTCGGTCTTGCTATTCTCTTTCTTTAGGTAAAATTATCATATCTTTTGCATTAGTTAGAAGTAGGGTTTCCAGCAAAATGTAAAAATTGTTGCATGCAAATACTTATTCTGCTTCAAGTTCTGCATTTTTTGCACTTCCTAATGTATTATAGAAAATGAGAATAGCTGTCCTGTACAGTTTCAAACAGCCTTTCTAGTATTGTCTTGGTGAAGCAATTTAGAATTTGTTGTAAAATTCACCTGATTCAGATAAAACAAAACATGGAAATGAATTGTGTTCCATCAATGAAAATTATGAGAGGAGAATGGGTCTACCTAACACTGTACATATAATAAATAAGTTCCTTCAAACAAATAGGTATTAATTTTGATTTATAAACCCCTTTGATCCAACTTTTAAGAAAGCTTTGCTGTTTTATATGCATATAAAATATAAGTATTTTGTTATTTATTTGTGACATTTTCGGCCACTAGTAAGACACAGATGAGCTATGCATACTTTTCAGCATTCTAATTTGAAAAGAAAATGTTGTAATCTATAATTTATTTGCTTTGATTATAATGGATCATGCATTAATATTTTTGATATCAGAATAAATAATAATAATTCTTGTTTGAAAAAGGTTTAGATCTGTCTGGATTGATGCCACCACAAAAGAAAATTTTGACTGGACCCCAAAGGTAAATCAATTAATTTTGATTCAGTTACAAGATTTTAATTTCTTAAATTTTGGGAGGATATTACACACCTTTACTAACTGTGATGTAAAATTTCATTAATTAGATGGACCGGGTAAATGCATTTAATTTTCCAATGCTAATAGAAGACTATTCTAAAGAGAGGTCATGGATAGATGCTGAAAAAAGCAGAGGTAGTGCATAACAATCTATAAATGTGACATGTTTTATTGTTGCATATATCAATCTACATAGAATTTGGCAATAACTATTTATAACACTGTTAGTTTGGGTTTGCAGTGTCATAAAGTTTTTGGCCAGACATTTTCTCTTTTTCAAGAGGGGTCAAGTCATTTTAGATTTTATTTTGTCTGTGCTTTAGCAAGAGACAAAATATAGTAAGTAGTAAATAAGGCGAGAACCTTTGAGATATAGAGAAAATTTGAGTCCAAAAACTTTATAGCACATTGTGCCAAAATAATAGTGTTATATGTAATTTTGTGAAACTTGTGTGTACTTGTCTAATTTCAATTGCTATTTCTAGATCAAATAAGCTTTGAAACATATATTTATATAAAGTTGATTTCAATTTTATTTTCATTTTGGAAATATCCTAAATTTTTTGGAGAAAATCCGAGAACCAATTAAAACTTTATACTAACACACTTGCTACAATGTACAGTTAATTTAACTTTATAGCATGATGATTACTTTACAGCATGTTCATTATGAAATTCACGATGAAGAGAGGGAGAATGATAAAGTACAGGATAGTTTCATAAAACAACCCATACAACCCCAATGATAGTTTTTGGATGGTTAAGTTGTTGCTAGAAGTGGGGGGGGGGGAGCTCAAATAGACTTGAGTCAGATAATTCATCATTAATTTCAGAACTGTTCTTGGAAAATACAAGTACTTCAGAGATATTGACTTTTAAACCAAGCATCTGTTCATCAAATGGAAAAGAGGTTTTTAAAGTTTATGGAATCTTTGTAACCAGGAGATTAGATATAAACAAACCTGTGGTTAAAATAATGCAAGATCAAAACAATACTCTTCTAAAATGGGTGTTTCATAAAGATATTGTGAGCACCTTCACCTTGAATTCTATAAGGAATGGTGTTTCATCAGACCAAGTTGTGACTAATCTAACCAATCCTAACTTGACTAACTTCTTAGATTTCAGTCTTGCCGTAGCATGTCAGGGATCTAACTTTGAAGTTACATTTAATGACCACTGGCTTGCATCTTTAGGGTTCAATTCTTCAGAACTAAATTTCACAAATGAGATTGTGCTCTCAGGGGGATTCAAAGTTGTTAAAGCTGGATACACTGGCCAGGTAATTAATTAGCTAGAATACTAGGGTTCATGTATTTTCAAAAAAGATCTCTTAAAGAGTATGGAAATGAAAAATATAGAACAAAAAAATATTATAGAATAAAAAAAATTCTTGAATTTAAAATTTAACACTTTTTGGAACGATATGTCAACAAAACACTAGTAGAACTTAATATATAAAATTGGTTTTTGTAGTGTTATCAAAACTATAGGGTCAAAAAGTCATATTATCAGGGACTGAATTTAATGAATTGGAGAGGTCACAGAACTACTAACTACAGGTTCAAATTCTTCAAGATTGGGAAATTCAGGATTTGAGCTAGTTCAGTGACCTCTCTTCTCTCTTCAACTCAAAAACGGGAATGGGCACATTTCCCTCAAATGACACAAATTTTCAATGTGGATTCAAGCCTTCATGTTTTAAGCTATTTTCTTCAGATTTTACATGAGTCAGAGTTATAATGATTAACTCCAGGAATGTAACTTTCTAAATGTACATAATAAAAAATGTTTTCCCGCCATTTTTCCCTTGGAAATTGAATTTGAGTTCCTTTCTTCATTTTTGAAATTTTTCTGTTCAAACTTTGTATTCAGATCATAATTTTCATGAACTTTTGGGACTGAAAAAATTTTTTTGATAAACACTTTTTGTGCATTGAAAAGCAATAAAACAAGACACAAAAATGTTTGATGTATAAAAGCACCAATTTAAAAATTTCCCGCCATATAAGACAAAATCAGGATAAAAGATTTCTTTCAAGATAGATTTTGCAGGGAAACTGGAATATTGATTTATGTTTGAATTAAGTTATTGAAAACCATAAAAATCTGAAATTTTTTGGCATATTTTAATGTTTACCATTTGAGCGATCAAAATGAAATTCTAAATGAAGGAAGTGCAATAATGTAGAGAGAAAAACTGACATCAACAATTCCTTTAAATAGTATGCGGGATATGTCACTTATTCTTATACCACTCAGGGAGGCAAATGTAGCGTTTTCAGTTATCTGCAATTCACAAAGCTAAAGCTAAACTTTAAGATGACAACTGACATAAAAACCAGACTTTATCTTTAAAAGCTCCAGAGATCAAAAAAGGAAGGTCCAATAACATCAGGAATGTTAAAGGTCAATATTTCTTTAGTAGAGTTATACTGAAAGAAAACAGGAAGAATAATATGCCTCACTATATAATGACTCATTACGTTTATTACTTAAAACTAATGCATTCAGGAACACTTTTTCATAAAGAAATTATTATATGTTAATTAAACGCACTGTATATAAAAACTAAGAGTTACCCATCTTTTCAAAGAAAATATATAAATTAAACATTCATTAAGGGATGTCTAACGTTGTCAGCCAATGGATTAGTAATCCCAAAATATGGACGTGAATGTGAGAGAGAATTGCCTGCTGTCTGTGAACATCAGTTTTGTTTCACAAGAGATGGCTTCAAGTGCCAGTTCCCATTTGAATATAAAAGTGTTACTTATCATAACTGCAGCACAGAAGATATGTATGAGTCCTGGTGCCCAACAGGTACCTATGTATTAAAACTTTGCTACTTGTTTTAACCTTTGAATATTTAGAATTAGGAACTAACGGAGAGATACTAAACTGGGGATATTGCTTAGAAGACTGTCCATCTATGCCCCTTCAAGTTTCTTGTTTAAACCCGCCGCCTGTTCCTGCTTTTGGGACGTATGGCACTGAAGCTGTTAATTTTGAATCAAGTTGGTTTAACATATCAACCATAGACAGACCAAAGTACAAGGTATCTGCTACTAAACGAAGACTTCATCATCCAGATTGGATCTATGAAGCTGGGAACACAACTGATCTAATAGAGATCTGGATGAACAACAGTAAGACTGGAGATTTCAAGGACCTTTATTCTATTGTTACTGATGGAGGAAATGTGACCTACACTTGTCCCATTGGATATGTGTTCAATGCAACCCACAATATAACCTTTGTTGCAATTTGCAGTAACTGGACCTGGGAAGCAGATTTTAATGAAACCTTGAGCTGTGTTCGTAAGTTACCAAAAATGTATAATTATTAAAGCCAGGATTTAAACATTATACAGGGTGTCTCAAAAAAAAACTGTGCAGTAGGGGTATTAGTAACTGAAGAAACAATTTTCGTTCAATTTTTACGATCAAGGTGTCATTCGAAAGCTCTATATTTCAGTTATTTCATGATGTGAAATTTTTCTTATTTATATTTTAGCGGTTTACTGTGATGCCAGTGTACCTACCTTGCCAAATAACTCTGCTAATGCCACAACCAATCTTGCTGAAAGAAAAACATTAGACAAAGATTGGAATGCTTATGGAAAAAATGTGTCATTTACATGTCCAGAGGGTCATGTGCTAGAATATCCAGATGCCTACAATGAACAGGATGTTCCTCATGATACATTTGAACTTCGTTGTGATGCTGACCGCAGATGGAGACCAGTGCTTTTGAACAATGTTTTCCCTAATTTACCTGTTATGCCACGATGTATACGTAAGTGCTTTAAATAAAATGTTTTATTTTATTTAGTAGATTTAATTTAAATTTTCTGTTTAGCAATAAATTGCACAACCCCACCATACGAAGTTGAAGAAAATGGACTTCAAGAAATGAGTTGGCAAGAGGTGGACGGGAATCCCAGACCATTTGCTGTTATAGTTACTTATAAATGTAGCAAAGCAGAATGGGGATATGCTTCAAATGGTGAAAATAAAGTTGTTTCAAGATGTGACAAGGATGGAACATGGAATGTGACTTTTGTAGAACCTTGCATCAGTAAGTTATCATTAAATTTTAACTTAAATATTGCTTGAACAGGAATCTATTTCAGAGCTTCCTTGTCCATTACAGCCCCCTCCAGGACACAATGGAACTGGAGCTCTGCGGCTCTATGACCCATCTAGTACTAGGTAAAATCAAGGGTAAAAGTGTTTACCCGAAAATTTCGGGAATGATATTTGGGAAGTTTTTTCCATTTTTTTCCATCAGAAATTGTCCCAACCTGGAACAGGATTCCAGAAATATCTGTTTTATAGGGGTAAAATTGTTCCAGTACAATAAAATTATATTTGTGTAAGTGTACTAAGTAAATGATAAACCTGAATTCTGGTTGAAACCTTAGTTCTTAAGGTAAAATTCTCAAAGGAATTGAGCTTTTGCCACAAACTTTAATTTTTTACTCAATGTAAATAACCTTAGATATTTCAAAGTATGTATATAGTCTTATTTTGAAATGTCAAAAGTTTACACTATCAGGTTGTAAAGATATTGGGATAAAAAAATTGAATTTGTGGCAGACTCAATTCCTTTCCTAAGACATGATGACAACCCAAGCTACAATATCAGTATATAAGTAAAGAATTTCCCAAATTTGGCTGTTTTTTTTACATTTTTATCTTAACAGCAACCAACAGTGAATCGTAATAGTTCTATCTATACTCTTTTCTCTTCAGGTATAAATGCCAAAATGGATATGAATTTATTAATGGAGATTTCCCCTTCTGGAATAATGATTGTTTACCAACCAGACAATGGAGTAGGCAATCAAGGCCTTTAGATTGCAAAAGTAAGCATTTTTTTTAACAAATCTTTGGATTAAACAAAAATTAAATAATATCAAAAACCAGAAAACTCTGGAAGGAATGCCATATTTTTTCCTTTTACATAAAGAGACTCTAGATCAGAAAAAGTTTTTCATCGGACGTGCTCATCTTTTTAAATGGAAGGTCACTTGGAGTTGCAATAAATGTCACTAACGATTTTGTAACTTGCAATTCAATAAGAATTCTATTGTTTCCTGGTTCTCACTGTATTAAAACTACATATTTATTTTCATCTGTTTAGAAAGAAGATGTCTAAAGCCACCCCCTGGAATACCTCTAGGTATGGAAAGAATTTGGCCTCTTTATGTAAATGAACTTGGGAATCAAATAATCTATCGATGTCCAAACGGAAAGATGATTGATATTCCACTGCCCAGGTGTTCTATGTTTACAATCTAAAATATTAAGCTTTTTTCTAGAGCACTCCAAACCCCTATTGAAGCTATAATTTTTGCTATTCAAAGAGAGTGTTCGTGAAAAATGAAAGGGGGTATAGGCTTAATGCGATAAAAAAGCGCTTTTGATTGCTAATAATATTACTTCTATCTGTCTGTTGCGTCTATAAGGAGAAAATTGTAAAAACGACTAATGCCAAAGAAAGTATAGTGTCCATACAAATTTAGAATGATGCAACATTCAACTCGGATTGTAAACAAATCAATTTAATTCCAAACAAATCATTCAGACAAACAATAGTCATAGATTATTTTTCGACGAATTCGTAAATAGTTAATATTTCATAATATTTTGTATTTTTCATGATCTGAGAGTTACTTTTGAAAACATTTATTCCTGTTGCGAGGATTTTTGATAATGAAGACGACATTTTCATATTTTCCAGGAATGTTCAAAAATCCAGCGCCAGCGAAAATTATTTAAATAAAAAAAAATAAAAAATATTATGAAATATTAACTATATACAAATGCGTCGAAAAAGAATCGATGACTACTGTTTGTAATATCTGAATGATTTGTTTGGAATTAAATTGATTTGTTTACGATCCGAGTTGAATGTTGCATCTTTCCGAATTTGTATGGACGCTGCGTTCTTTGGTGTGAGAGTCGTTTTTAACAAATTTTCTCCTTATAGACGCAACAGATAGAAGTAAGATTAGTATCGATCAAAAGCGCTTTTTTATCACATTAAGCCTATACCCCCTTTCATTTTTCGCGAACACTCCCTTTAAGTCTCCATTTTTCTTTGTAGTTGTAAAATACAATATTTCGCAGACTTGGCTGTTAACTCATTGTTAAGATTTAAAATTTAAAAAGTCAACAGTTGTTTCCAGGCACAATTTTTCCATATTGACCAATAACCATCCATAAAATCTTCTTCTAAATACCATCAAGATATGCACAGCATAATTTTGCAATTGAATGTATTTTACAGAAGAAAAAAAATTTAGTTTTAGAAAATGTTTATTTTTTACATATTTAGTTTGTTTCATGGTGTCTGTGTCAATTTTTTAAATTTTAAATTGAAAAAGATTTATTTGAAATTATGAATATGCAAATAGTGGACATAAGCCTTTGGATGGGTTATCTTGGGAAGAATATGGATCATTGCATCATCCTCAAAGAGGTATAGTATCTCCCCTCATGGACTTACCAGGGCTATAGAGATGCACTCGGTGTCTTCTATCTAAATTCAACAATTTCACCGACAAAAAAGTATAAAAAGAAAAAAGAAATACTCTAACTATAAATTAGGGAAAAATATAAAAACATATTTATCTATCCATCTATCTTTCTATCTTAACAAATATGTACCCAGCAAACAAAACTCGGCTGAAACTTGACTCTAACTCGACTTTTTACTCCCAGAAGTCAACTTTAACTCAACGTTTAAAGTTGACTTTAACTTTAAAATAGTCGTACCAGAACCAGACTTTAAGCTGAGATTGTATACAACTTTTGGACGATTTTTTATACCACTTATGGACGAGAATTTTCAACTCAGCAAAAACTCAACTTTTAAAGTTGATTTTAAGTCAACTTCTTGAGTCGAGTTTAAGTCGATATTAATTCGACTTTTTAAGTCGACTTTAAGTCGTAAATAGTCGTTCCAGAACTTGAATTTAAGCTGAGATTTTTTATCACTTTTTGACAAGTTTTTTCTAGTCGGCAAAAATTTGAGTTTAAGTTGACTTTGAAAATTGAGTTTAAGTCGAATTTTTAAGACGAGCTCAAGTCGACTTTTAAAGTTGAGTTTAAGTCGAGTTTAAGTGGCTTTTTATTACAATTTTTTTATTAGTACATAACTGGGATGAAAAATTCTACTTTTTTGCGATTTTTTTGTCTTAAGTTTTTGAATAGTTTGGATGAAAAAGACGTAAAAAAAGTCGACCATGTTGTTTATCTAGACCAGATTGTAGAGTGTACCTGGAACATATTGTTTATCTAGACCAGATTGTAGAGTGTACCTGGAACATATTGTTTATCTAGACCAGATTATAGAGTGCACCTGAAACATATTGTTTATCTAGACCAGATTGTAGAGTGTACCTGGAACATTATCTAGACCAGATTATAGAGTGCACCTGAAACATATTGTTTATCTAGACCAGATTGTAGAGTGTACCTGGAACATGTTGTTTATCTAGACCAGATTATAGAGTGTACCTGGAACATATTATTTATCTAGACCAGATTATAGAGTGTACCTGGAACATATTGTTTATCTAGACCAGATTATAAAGTGTACCTGGAACATATTGTTTATCTAGACCAGATTATAGAGTGTACCTGGAACATATTGTTTATCTAGACCAGATTATAGAGTGTACCTGGAAGCATGACCCAGCAGCAGGGTATGATGACAGCATGGTCTGGTGGCCTCCACAAGTTGTCTCATGCAACGGTAAACTATTATCCCAACTATACAAACATTTTAATTATCTTTTAATTGTGTAAAACTTCAACTATTTCTACAATTTCACAACATTCTTAACCATCCCAATTATGCAACGAAAAAAATAATTATCCTTCCAATTATGCAAATAATTTAAACATTATTCAAAATATGCAAAAATTCTAAATAAGTTATCCTAATTATGCAAAAATCTGAACTAAATTATCTCAATTATGTATAAAAATTTAGTTATTATCACAATTATGCAAAAATGTTAACGAAATTACCACAATTCATTCAAAAATGTTAACTGAATTTTCCCAATTATTCAAAAATGTTAATTAAATTATCCCAATTATTCAAAAATGTTAACTGAATTATCCCAATTATTCAAAAATGTTAAATTATCCCAATTATTCAAAAATGTTAACTGAATTATCCCAATTATTCAAAAATGTTAATTAAATTATCACAATTATTCAAAAATGTTAACTGAATTATCCCAATTATTCAAAAATGTTAACTGAATTATCCCAATTATTTTTAAATTTTAACTAAATTATCCCAATTATTCTAAGTATTTAACTATAATCTCAATCATGCAAAAATGCTAACTAAACTGTCCCAATTATGAAAATTTTAAAACTAGAATCCCAACTATACGAAAATGTTTATTAAATTATCCCAATTATTCAAAAAAGTTAACTGAATTATTCCAATTATTCAAAAATTTTAACTAAATTATCCCAATTATTCAAAGGATTTAACTATAATCCCAATCATGCAAAAATGCTAAAATTTTAAAACTAGAATCCCAACTATACGAAAATGTTTACTAAATTATCCCAATTATGCTAAATATTTAAAAATAATCCCGAAAATGCAAAAGCTTTTATTAGATTTAGTTTAATTTATCCCAATTATTCAAAATTTTTGACTAAATTATCCAAATTTTCCAGACTTAATTTAACAAGAATAAACGACCCTGTTTATAAACTTTTTAAAAATCTTAGGAATTTAACGCAAGATATGCCTTTATTAATTTTGTTTACATTAAGTAAAAGTTTGATATTGAATTCAAAGTTCATCTCTTTTTTTGCATGTACAATGGATGAGTCTGTTCTGGGATCATATAAAGAGAATTAGATAAAATCATTTTATAAAATATTAGATATTTAAAACATCTTTTAAATTCAAGTACTTCTAAAAGATGTTTTTACTAATATCTTCTTTTATAAAATGGTTTATTTGAGGCCCAGCAGCTTAACCAGGTGAGGTTTTTATTGGTTTCAAGGTGTAAAGATTATGACTTAAAGTTTTTTTTTACAATTTCGGAGCCTAGCATTTTTACTTTTTATTCTGTTCATGCGCCATGGGCAGTTTGAAAAGTAAAATTTATTATTTTTTTTTTCAACAAATTTGAAAATATTGTTGTTTTTGATTATAATTTGAATATCCATGACAATGGCCTGAATATGAATGTTGATGCCATGAATGATCACGAATATGACCTGAATATGAATGTTGGCTGATTTGTAATACCTTTGACGCTAATTTGATGGTATCCAGAATAACTTGGAAGCTTGAAAATTATAAATAACAAAAAACAAAAAATTAGAAGATTCCAGAATATTCTGGGTACCAATACATTAAACTAGGTTTCAGATTTTAACATTTATTAAACATGTATTTAGTAAACTTTAATTGAGAACAACTCAAGTTGTATTGTAACAAAATATAATCTTTCAACGATTTGTGATATTGCAGTCAGAATTTTCAATTATTGTAAGAAATGAAGTTCAGAAACGTTCTTGTTTTACAATTATTATCGTAAAAATTGTGATAAAAATAATATTTTATTATTGTAAAATGAAAAAACAAATGTAGCTGTGTGGTTTTTAACAATTTCAAATTATGTGAATGAGCTTTTTATCATGAAACTATATGAGCGCATAGAAATACCAAGAATATAGAATTTTTCTATAAAATGTGTCTCCTATAAAATATGCAATTCTGATCTGAAAATTAAAATCACGCAACCTTTTAAAATAAAAACACAATAAAAAATTATGGAATGGAGTCTTTGCCACAACCAGATTTTCTAATCTCATATCTTTGCAACCCAACGTCGTCGACTTCAGATATTTCTAACAATAAATTCTGGTAGTTCAAATAATTTAAGTTTGAAAACATAATTGGTTTGCACCATAATTTTCTGGCTTTTCAAACTAACACATTTCCCTTACTTAAGGCTTTTTTTAAATCAGTGCTTTTATGCTTACTGACTAAGTCCTTGCAGGCATACTGCTTAAATGCCTTATTTTACCTACACCAGACTAAACATATGTTTAGACCTACTTCCAGTCGTTGGATTTCAACATTTTATAGATCTTTAACCTTTAAAGGGAATTTGCACATTTATTAGTTTTTCTTGAATAAACAATTTTCTTTCTAATTTATGTAAAAATGACCTCAACACAGTTCTTGGCAGAAATTTATTTTGTATTTCAAATTATTGTTCTGTAAATCCTTCCAATCTTAGTAAAATGTTAGTTAAGAAACAAATAAAATATTTTGATGTCCCATTGGAACATGAATGGAAAGTTCCGGTTTTACTATTAAGTTGGAATTCAACTTTCCTAGCATTTGAGACTGAAATATATAGTGAAGTTTTATTTAAGTAAATAGTTCATCCGGACTTGTTCTCTAGGTATGACTTCTTTTCAAAATCGATATTAGGAAACCCAGGAAAGACAGTATAGGACAAATAAACGGTTTAAATTTTTGTTTCTTTTGCACATGTATATAAAATATAATCATAGCTGTAATATCATGGATTAATATTGTTGACAATGGCAAATCTTATGATAATAAATTCTTGAATTGAAAATAAATAAAAATTTCGATTTCTGAAACCAAATAGTGTTTTTCCGTAGTATTGTAGTGGTGCTGCTATGATTTTGTGTAATTTTTGTGTGATGTATCCACTATTTTACTCCTAGACAGTAAACATTGCATTTGACGACTTAAAAATTGCAGATTAAAATGATTTTGATCAAGTCAGGGGGAACGTAAATAAATTAATGCAGAATACGCCATAAGAAATGTAGCTCCAGCGCAATTTGCTGCAATGGATAAAAATGAATTCCAAATGTAAGAAAAAGTTGCGACAAATAGATTTATGAAGATATGAATGTATACATTATACAACTTTAATATTTTGTGCCTAAAAAAATCTTTAAAATCTTTTTCTTAAGAAAATTACCAATAAATCAAAGAAAAAAAATTATTATTATGATGCCCTGATTAAATATTATTATCATGATGCCCTGATTAAATATTATTATTATGATGCCCTAATTAAATATTATTATTATGATGCCCTGATTAAATATTATTATTATGATGCCCTGATTAAATATTATTATTATGATGCCCTGATTAAATATTATTATTATGATGCCCTGATTAAATATTATTATTATGATGCCCTGATTAAAATATTATTATTATGATGCCCTGATTAAATATTATTATTATGATGCCCTGATTAAATATTATTATTATGATGCCCTAATTAAATATTATTATTATGATGCCCTAATTAAATATTATTATTATGATGCCCTAATTGAATATTATTATTATGATGCCCTGATTATTAAATATTATTATTATGATGCCCTAATTAAATATTATTATTATGATGCCCTAATGCCAATTTCTATATATTTTCTATTTTGGAAAAGAAAGTTACTAATAATTAATTGTGTCATGTCTTTTTTCTAAATTGTTTGTTATTAATTTGAAAAATAAAAATAATAAGAATTTCTGATTTTATGATGAGTAGATAAAAAATATCTTTTTCCGCACTTTCTTTGATTCAGTGGATGGGAAACCAACAGAAATGTACAGTGGTTAAATAGCTTGATATTTTCATAAACTGATATCATGCTAAAATATCCTCAAATTGGAAACCAACAGAAACATATAGTGGTTAAATAGCTTAATATTTTCATAAGCTAGTATCATGCTAAAATATCCTGGAAAATATCTTTTTCCGCACTTTCTTTGATTAAGTGGATTGGAAACCAACAGAAATGTACAGTGGTTAAATAGCTTGATATTTTCATAAACTGATATCATGTTAAAATATCCTGGAATTGGAAACCAACAGAAATGTATAGTTTTAACCACTTATTTTCATAAGCTGGAATTGTGTTAAAATATCCTGAGACCGAATTTAAAGAATTTAAGCCGCCGCTTAAATTTAAGCCTCGGCTCAAATATGGTTGGTATCACTTAAAATTGTATTAAATTTTTCAAGATTGAAGCCGGGGCTTGATTGGAACCGGTTTTTGGCGAATTTGGAACCCGGCTTAAATTCATTAAATTTGGACACTGGATTTTTATGAGGTCAAAAATCCAGTAATAATAGGTCGCTCAAACCATAAATTTTTATCAAATATTTTGTTTTTTTCTTCAAAACTGAAATAGGGTTTCAAAAACAAAATATGAACAAAAAAGGCTCATTTATTTTTTGCCTAATTTCCCAAATTCAGATCCAGTGCTATTTAGGCTAAAATATCCATTGGGCCTGATGAAATATTTAGATAAAAACAGATTTGTATACCCATGCGTTTCATTCATCTTTTACATTAAAGTATAGAGGTGGTCGTTAAAACTTTTTCAAAATCGCTTCCGGGGCAGCAGTATGTGCCATAAGGTTTAAAGTGAATATTTTTTTTTAAAAATTCAACACAAACGCAAGAAAGTTGGACGGAATGGTGCGCTATAGTGCGCAATTCCGTTGCGTTTATTGCGCACAATTATTACGGAATTGCACGCAATTTAATTCACTTGCGTTGGAAACCCTATAACTGTAGATATAATTTCACAATACTTAACGAGGAATACAAATTCTTCGAAGTTATTGAATTCGGATTTTTGAACAGATCCTTTGACGTTTTTTAAAACAAAGACTTTTTTATTGCATTTTTACTTTAAATTATATTGTTGTTTAAAATAGAAATAAAAAATTAGACTATAGATAAGATTTAATTGATATATACTAATAAATATATATCATCAGTAAGTATACACACATACTTGCAATGTATATGGGTTTGTCTGGTTGGGTTGGGGATGGGGTGAATTAGGAAAGAGGGGAAGTGCCCCTCCCCCCCCTCTCCTTTCCGAAGCTGTGCGCGGGTTATTGAGTTGTTTATAAGGATCGGTCAGATTAAAGTCTGGGGTATCACATGAATGGGGGGAGGGGTCTGTAAACCCTTTTTCAAAATCTACATAAATATGAAAATAATTTCTTTAAATTAAAAATTTTATAAGAAAAAAAAATAGAATTTTATTTTCATTCGAATTTTCTATTTTTCACTAAAATATCATTATCTGTTAAACCAAAGATGACGGAAAATCCTAATCAATGTTTATCAAATTTTGCAAATATTTTTCCTTCCTTATTTAAGTACAGTTCCCGCTGTATTTGGTGTACATGTAAAATACGCAAGCTCTGCTAAAGCTAAAGCACGAGGTATGCAAAATGGTTCGCAAATTTATAAATCTTAAGTGGGAGAGAGGGTAGTGGGGGGGAGGGTACTCAAGACTATCATCTACCTCTCTTCTCCACNCCCCCCTTCACCCATATCAACTAAACCCCGCCAGGGTTGACCGGGGGTCAGCGGGGCTAGCTAGCAGCAGTAAATATTGGTCGGTCAAGTAGACTACATTTATAAAAATGGCGTCCTGATTGTTTACATTTGATATAATAGTGTAAACATGAACGCTGGAGTGTTACCCTTGCCTCAGGAAATTAAGAAAATAATTTTTTTTTGAGAATTGAACATGTTGTTTTGTTTTTCCTGTTGTATAATAATGTTGTTGTATTCTTTCATTGATGTAAAACTTGACTATCTCAATCACAGGATAAAACAGCTTAACTTACTTACCTTTAGTATTTAGATTTGTTTACAGATGGTAATCTTATTGTTTGATTAGAATTGTTGGGTATGTCATTGGTTGTTAATTTATGTCATTGTTGCAAGAATAAAATTTTCAATGTTGTCAGACTGTGTCAATGTTGTCAGAGTGATGTCAATGTTGTCAATGTTGTCAGAGTGATGTCAAAGTTGTCAATTTTGTCAGAATGTTGCCAATGTTTTCATAGTGTTGTCAATTTTACCATAGGGTTGTCATAGTGTTGTTAATTTTGTCTTAGTAATGTCATTGTTGCAAGAGTAGTGTCAATGTTGTCAGAGTGATGTCAATGTTGGCAGATTGTTGCTAATTTTGTCCGAGTATTGTCAATATTGTCATAGTGTTGTCAATATTGTCATAGTGTTGTCAATATTGTCATAGTGTTGTCAATATTGTCATAGTGTTGTCAATGTTTTCTGAGAGTTAGATTATGTTAGCAGGCTGTTGTCATTGTTGTAAGAGTGCAGTATTAATGTTGACGAGTTTTGTGAGAGTGATGTTATTGTTTTCAAAGAGTTATTAAAGTGTTTTTCATATTAACTGAATCGAAAATTTATTTTGTTGATTATTTTAGTTTACCAATCAGCCTCCTTCTGTTAATGATGAAGATGTTGATACTAGGTAAAATTTTCTACAGGTTGATCAATAACATAATTTTGGATTCATAAGATTTTATAAATGGTGACCCCGCTTCCCCGTCAAAAAAAATCTTAATGAAATCCAATATAAAATTGTTTCAGCTAAACAATTATGTAAATTGTTGCATCTAATGATGGACAGCTGTTTAAGTATTAAAAAAATATTTCATTTTTAAAGGCTCTCCCAAGAATCTGATTTAAAATTGTATTTCATGACAGTTTGATTCCAATTCCTAGCGCAAAATTTAAGTTTTTCTGAAGATCATCCGAAAACTATTCATACAATTTTACAAACTGTTTTCTTTCTTTTTTTAGTGGAATTACTGCTACGTCTTTGTGACCTCTTAACTCTTCTAGTTTTGATTTATGGCACAAGCTTGATGTACGATATTTAACCCAGTTACATATTGGAAATTCAAAACATTTTTGTTCTTCTCTGTAACTCTGTTATAAGCAGAGTTATGATTGAAAGCAGTTCGAATTGCGTACAGTACAATGTACTGAATTTTAACATGCTGCATATTTTATGCAAGGTTTTGATGAATGTGAATATGGTTAAAATTTTGTTGAGTTTCTTTAATAAAGATAAAACAATTTAAATTATTTGATGCTAAATTGAAAAATCTGACTAACTCTAGATCCATTTTTAAAAATTAGACTACGAAGAAGCTGGGTTTTAATCATAGAGAATAGAATATATATGCTATTCTTTGGTTATAATGTACAAGTTATTTCAAAATTGCATCCTTGACAAATTTGCTGTAATTACATTAATAATTTTTTTTTTGTCTGTTCAAGATATCAAACGAATTTTAAAATATTAGAGAAAACATTTGCATGATGTAATGCAAGAATATAAGTTTACAATATAATACAGTGAAACCCGTAATAGCAAATACATCGGAAGAATTTATCAAATGTCGTCTTGACAATTTTTCAATGAGTTTTATACTATATTACGTAAATTTCAGTATTTGCGAAAATAAATAAATAGCCATGAATATGCAGGAACAGTTTTAAAGAGTTCCATATAATCATTCCATTATCAAAAAGTGAAGAATACGACATTTGATGAATTCTTTCGATGTATTCGTTATTAAGGGTTTCACTGTACATAACTCACATTCTTCATTCACAACTTTGCCCATCCCTATAATTAATAGTAAATTTATAATCTTGTAGAAATTGCTCCCTTTTTGAGCCAAAAAACTTAAATTTAAGATTAAATTTCTAGATTCACCTGTGATCAATGCGGAAGACATTTTCCATTTCGACCAAATCTGATAACACACATTAGAAGATCTCATAAGGTATGTTTCGTATCTGTAGTTCAAATACACTTTATACGCCCGTGTTAATAATCAAAAAGGATGAAACTTTAAAACCGGAAGTAGTAAATTTTATATCTTTTATCTTAAATTCTTGCTTCCCTGCAACTGTAAACTTGTTTCTTACTTGTCAATTAAAAGGAGTGTTCGCGAAAAATGAAAAAAGGGTAAAGCATACGGCGAAAAATAAACGCTATTGATCGCTACTAATCTTACTTCTATCTGTTGCGTCTATGAGTAGAAAATTGTTAAAAACGACTCGTACCGAAAATACGTAACATCCACCCTAATTGAGAAAATTGCAATTCACGACTCGGATAGTAAAATAATCAATTTAATATCAAACAAATCATTTAGATATTACAATGTGGCGAAAAATAATCGATGATTATAGGTTGTAATATCTGAATAATGTTTGAAATTAAAATTGATTTTTTTTTACAATCCAAGTCGTGGATTTGCAACTCTCTTAATTTGTGTAGATGCTGCTACGTTATTCAGCATAAGTCGTTTTTTACAATTTTCTCCTGATAGACGAAACAGATAGAAGTAAGATTAGTAGCGATTAAAAGCGCTTACTTTTCGCCGTATGCCGATACCCCTTTTCATTTTTCGCGAACACTCCCTTTAAGTCTCATTCTTTTTAGGTAACTCTGTATAATTGTTTTGTAAGCTTCTAATAATGAGTTTTCTTGTGGATTACAATTTAAAATCATGAAATTTTGATACACTATAAAAAAGTTCAACTTCTCATACCTAAAGTTAGTTTTTCTTGACAATTTTTTATTTGACTGTTAAATCGCAGAAGTTTTAATTAAACAGTTAGGTCAGCAAATTAATTTATTTAAGTGCTAAACTGTGTTAAAGAATAAGAAATCTGCAAAACCTTTTCGAAAAATGATTATATCATTCTACTTTTTAATAATACATTATTTATTTAAGCGATTTAAATACGCACTACACCATCAAAAAAAATGCAGTATATCCAATGTTAAGAAATATGCAGTGTAAGAACTTTTAAATAAGTTGCCTTGAAAATTACTCAATGATTTTTGCCGCTATAAATGCAAAACACTAAAGCTTTTTTGAAGCTGTCAAAAGTTTCTTGTCTGCTCGCGGCTTCAAATGAATATGTGTACATAAATTCTACTTTAACATAATCAAAATTTCAATGTAAAAATTAATTTTTTTCGCGCCTAAAATTTATAAGATATATAGACCGGAAATACATCTAATCATACATCTACATATATATATATATAAAGTTGTAATCTCTGTTTGGGTGTCTGTCTGTCTGTTTTTCCGCTCATAACTCAGGAACCCCTGGACTGATTTGCCTCAAATTTTGATTGGGAAGGTGGATTTAACGGTTCAGTCAATATTACAGAAAGATGTGACTTTCGAACAAAATTTGACCCCTTATACATAATTTTTTAACCTTTTTTCTGAAATACTTCTTTGTCAGTATAAACGTTTTGAATGAAACAGTATAGGATAAACAAATCCGTAAGTTTAAAGATTGTTAGAATATAGACCAAAACACGTTTTCCCTATGGTGATACGGTCCGGTCAGCCCATGGATACGTTTCGGCGGCTAGGAGCGCCGACCCCTATTTCATTGAATGATGGGTTGTCCTTTAATAATAATAATAATAATAATAGCTGGCCAAACGGCTGAACCAAATTGTTTGAATTGTGTTTGGAACCCATGGGTACCCCAGGGGTAACAGAGGGAATTTACTTCTTCAAAATTCAAAAAATTTTCAAACTTTTTTTAAAATTCCACGGGCAACGCCAGACACTTCAGCTAGCATACAATATAATCATATATTGATTTTCCAGGATCAACTAGAGCACTGCACATATCCTAACTGTGATAAAAAGTATCAGCACAGGTATGATTATTGACAATGCTTCGCGCCCATCACATTTATTCAAAGACTAGACTTGGCAGACTGTACAGCGTCCCAACCTATTGGCCTTTAATTTTAAACTAACTAAATTATATTATTTTGTAGCCCTATACATGTAAATTTTAAATCTACAACGGGCTTGTATTAACTTTGCTAAAAAGTATTTAGCACAATGATAGATTATTGCGTGAAAGCTTTCCCACTTTACATCACTGTGCCCTTCTGTTAAAACAATACAAAAAGAACTGATTTATAACCATGTTTAAAGGGACTGAAAAAGCGTAATTTTAAGCAACCCTCCATGCAGAGATGGCAATTTACAACGATATCTATAAAATATTTGTCTGATCAATTATGAATTGGATATCAATTGGATTACAATTTTGAAAACTGATTATTTCCAAATGTGGTTTTTTTTACAAAAGTGACTTGCGAATTGAATTTTCAGAATAAATTCCTTCAGGACATAAAAAACTTTATAAGAATGCCATCTTTGAGGATCACAAATGTGCGCCCTTCAATTTTTTTGTGAAAAATTACAAAATAAACTTTTAAACTTTTGATTTCATTGCTATATGTATTTTCAGATGGGACCTAACAAATCATATAGATGTTATACACTTGGGGAAAAAGGTAACGTATCAACTACTTTCTGATATATTACAAATTAGCTTTTTAAATAAAACTTATCTTTTTGAATTAAATTTTGTAGATCTTGTGTCCCCATTGCAGCGCTAGTTTTAGTAAGAAATCAAACCTTCACAACCATCTGAAGAGAGGGAAGGGTTGTCCAAGGTACATTAAACACATTTATTCTTCTAAATAATGGGTCTAAAATGATAAATGATAAACCTTTGGGCTGCGCCCTTGGGTTTATCATTGAATCCTTCGGGGGTTTAAATTTCCATTGATTCTAATTTGTCTGAGATGATACATTTGATGTTGTTACAAATTAAATAGTTTTGCTAGTAAGTTATTTTTTCACTCATACAGTAAAGATAGGTCTAAAAACTAAATTTCATCTTTCTATTCCAGGGGTTTCTGGTCTGTTTTTTCATTTGAGTTTGAAAAATGTTAAAAACGACTGAACCAAAAAAAATCGTAATTTTTGTTTAGAAAATCCACAGTAATCTGCGAAATCCCAAAGTATTTTTGTTGAAAATATGCTCGGAAAGGAATATTTTGGCAGATAAATAAAAAACTGAAAGAACAAAGAGGGATACGGAGATATGTATGTATATATATAGAATTTATGTTATAAGGGCACCGCCGAATAATGAGTATGACAGGTCGCCATCCATATCGTCTTCCTCCGAGCAGTCGTATCCCGGAGCTGCTGAACAGCTAGAAGATATGGAAGGAGATGAGAGAGAAGAACAGGATAAAGAAGGAGATGATGGTGAACAAGGTAAAGAGATGCCTGACACCAATGATGATCTTGAACCTGAAGTTAAGCTGGAGGCAGAAGATGAAAACGAGGAAAATCAAACACATCTGTACAGGTATTTTATGTAAATACAGTGGCACCCATAAAACGGTCAAGTAGAAAGACCACATTTATGCAACTTCTGAAAGGGACTGCAAGCATAACTTCAAGTGACCCTCCATGCAAAGATGGCAATGCCCGATTCACAGCGATACTTTTTAAAATCTTGGTCTCATCAAGTATGAATTTTGATTAATTTCAAGTGTGGGTTTTCTACAAAAGTGACATTTCTACTGCTGGAAAACGTATATAAATTATTACAAAAAAACATTTTTAAACCTCAAGCAACGACAATATCGATAATTTTGATCAGATAAAGGCTTCAAGGGTATCGTAAGTCGGGCATTGCCATCTTTGGATTGGGGGTCACTTGAAAACGCCCTTACAGTCTCTTTAAGAATATTTAAAATTCTTAAAAAGCAAAAGTTGTATCAGGAGCTTAAAGCCTAACTTATCAAATGAAATGGGTTAGTCTGCACTATCTGAACAATTGATATGCGATGCCTCGTGTTCATTTGACTTTTTTCCTATTCCATACTTTTATAGGTCCTACTGCAGATTAATAATACAAATATTCCAACATATTCTGAAACATTCTTTATTTTTAAGCCCAATCAATTCACTTTAATGACAAAAGTAAACTGTTTTGAAAAAAAATCTGTCTTATAAAAATTGACAATCTTCCGTTTTTTAGGCTTCTTGTAGAAAATATGAGACTTGCTCGTCTAATGGCGTCCAGAAACCAATCCCGAGATTCTCAATCTGTGGGGGATCAGAGATATTTGGCAACACAAAACTCAGCAACCCTTGGATTTTCTGGCAGCGTTTCCGTATCTACATTGAACCAGATATCTGGTACAGACTATATTCTGATCCCAGGCCAGATTTCTGATACTCAGTCTGGTGCAAGCAGACCAGAACTCAAATCTATCACAGCTAAACACTCTGAGATGCCGAGAACTCTAGGGTTAGACTTGAATCCAAATCACGAAAATGATTCAGGTAATTCCGATCTCAATAGTTTAGAACTGTTGGCTGAAGTAGCACTTAACCAAGTATCAACCAACGATGCTCAGATTGACAATCAAGAAATCAATTCTCAGAGGCAAACAAATATATTGATAAAATCAAACGGTTTGATCAACTCGATCCCGTCTCTGCTCTCCCCTGTGACCTGCTGCTCAACTATGATACCGGTCAATCTAGCTGTACAAGCCAGTCCTTGGTTAAGCTTGTCTGTACAAGCTGACCTCTCTTCGCAGGGTGACCTGCCGACACAAGCCAATCCCCCGGTCAACCAACCTGTTCAGGCAAACCGTGATGCTGATCATGGAGAAAGGATTATTCCTGGGCTACATATCCTCCCAGGTATAATATCTGGTAGGTTTATCAGATCTGGTGTGTCCAAACCGTCTGGTGTTCATCTCAATATGTTGGGTCTGATCAATCAGAACGAGACAAGACCAGATCTAAATCTGGCGATGAGGGTTGAAAACAATCTCGAGCTAGCAATTAACAATCCCGGTCCGAGTTCAAGACCCAATTTTAACCAACACTTTAATCCTGCTTCCAAACCTAAACCAGGCTCACCAGAATCTGATCCTTTAATCACTTCAAGCCAAGAAGAACTCTCTTGTCAGATCTGTGGAAGAATCGCATCTAAAATTTCTTCTCTTAACAATCATATGAGAACAATGCATGGTGAGGAGGGGGAGGAGAGAGAAAGAAAGTTTGAATGTTCCACGTGTCAAAAGTTGTTCTTCCGGAAGAGTAATCTGACGGAACACGTGAGGCGGGTTCACCAGAACGAAGTGCGCGAGTATAAGCGCACCTACTGTGAGCACTGTGGTAAGGGATTTGCCCGACAGACTTCATGTAATCAACACAAAACCCGGTGTCTAGCAAAACGGTCTAAAAATACTTAATAATTTGATACAGTGAGAAAGAGAAAACTGTGAAATGAGAAGACGACATTAATGCAATATTTAAAGTGTATTTGATGTTGTGACAAGGAAAATATAATGAGTCCAAAAGTCGTCTTTCTATTCCAAAATTTTCTGGTTCTCTATATGTATGCAAAAAATTAATTTATTTATGTTATGTTAGTAATAAAAGACCTAAATCGCTTCTCTAATTGAAACGTTTTTTTATGAAATATTTTTGAAAATTTTTCTTCAAAAATGTTGCTTTGAAAAAATGTTGCTCAAAGTATAAAATGTTCCTGGTACCTGATTAAATCAAATGTTCTCTAAAGAGCTCACTCTAATCAAAAAAAAACATACAAAAGTTATTTTTCTTAATATTTTGCAAGGGCGTAAACAGGGGGGGGCATACGGGGGGGGGGCTTTTAAAATTTTAAAAGTTCACATGTTTCACAACTCTGCCCCCTTCAAAAAACCTGCCCCCCGCCCCTCTACCAATTCCTGTATACGCCCCTTTATTTTGTATCATAATTATCTAACTTAATTGTATTGAATTTCTCTACATTTTAAATATATGTTTCTTCCTATAAATTGTATTTAGATTATATAATAAAAGTAAAACAAGATATTCGTATATATATATATATGTTCCCTGTACCCGGCCAAACTGAATGGGCTGAAATTGTTTGTGGACACCCTTGGGTAGTCTAGCTGGGGTTGACATAGGCTAAAAAAATATTATCCCCACAGGTAACGCCGGGCTCTTTAGCGTGTTTTAGAAAATAATTAATACTTGATCCAGAAAGTGTTTTACAAAGTTGCAAGCAATTTTTAAAATATGAAAAATAATTTTTAATTTTAATAGAGAAAAATTAAGAAGAGAATGACTAAAATAGATTAAGCTAGATATATAACAGAAATGTTGTCTCTTATATTCGGATTTATACCAGAAAATTGATAACAGAATTGAACTTTTGTATTTTAAGACTTAAATTAACAACAGATTTGCACTACACTATTTCAATAGTTGCAGACTGATATCAGATATATCAGAATATTTTTAAACTCTTTAAAGAGAAAAATCATTTTTGTTCTTTCGTATTCACTTCTCATAATTCTGTTCAAAACCAATAATTTATTTTTTCAAAAGTAGATAAATATGAAGCTTGCTAAAGCATGTCATAATTTAGAGATAATATAAGCTAAAAATGCATAACTTAGTTTTTGTAACAAAATTGATCGATATATTTCTGAATCTGTAATTTTCTAACACTAATCTTAATCCTCCTCCTCCTCTTCTTCTTTCTCCTCTTCTTCTTCCTTCTCTTCTTCTTCCTCTTCTTTCTCCTCATCTTCTTTCTCTTCATCCTCTTCTTTCTCTTCTCCTTCTTCAGTCTCTTCTTCTTCCCCTTTCTCTTCCTTATCCTCCTCCTCTTCCCCATCCTTTCCTTCTTCTTCCTCCTTCTCCTGTTCTTCTCCTTCTTCTCCCTCTTCCCCATTATTCTCTCCATCCTCTTCTATATCTTCAATTTCTGTATCTGAAAAAAAATAAATAGAGTGATAACCAGAAAACAATGGAATAGAAAGACGACATTATGGCAATACTTAAGCGTTTTGATGTTGTTACAAAGCAAACATTTTTACTAGTAATTTAGCAAAGCTCAATTTAAGTGAAAAGGGTCTATTTACACTGTACAGTTGCTATGTCTAATGTCCATTGAACTAGTTTAAGTCCTAACTTGAGTTTGAAAGTTAAAAACCCCGAACCTTACATGTTTAAACAGCTCGATTTAATTGGATGCAAAACAATAATATTCTTTGTAATTGTAAAGAAATGTTTTCTAATACAGTGAGTACCAGAAAACTTTGGATTAGGAAGAAAACATTATAGCAATTCTTTACCGTATTTGATTTTTTTTTACAGAGAAAATAGTTTTACCAGTAACTTATCATATCAAGTTAAACGGATCTGTAAAGCAATGTCTTAAACTATTTAAAGTCATAACTTAAGTCTGAAAGTCGTCTTCCTATTTCAGATTTTTCTTGTTATACTGTATTAAATCGTAAAATGTGATGAACGCCGCTGTATTTGAGAGTTTCTTAGTTGCGCACCATCGGTCAAATTCAATATTTTGTTTACCAAAGCTTGTGACTATGGCTATGGTAGCACGACTAAGAAACTGTGTATTTATTCCTTTATCAAAGATGCTTCTGGGGTATACAAATGTTAAGAACTACCTAACATCACATTTGCTCCGTTGAGTTCTATTCCTTCTATCACAACATCCTCCATCACCTCATCCTCCTCATCTTCCTCATCAATCTGATCTTCAACACCTTCTCGCCTGAAAAAAAGGATTAAATTTAATTCTATTGACCCTACCCGGTACCCTACCCGGTACCCTACCCGGTACCCTACCCGGTACCCTACCCGGTAACCTACCCGGTACCCTACCCGGTACCCTACCCGGTACCCTTATAAGCTTTTCTTCTTCAAGAATGAATTATTAACTGATTATTTTCATTTATGGTTTCTATACAAAAGTGGTTTGCGCATTTCTTGCTTTAGAAACAAAAAGTTAATAACCGAAATTAAACGCTTTACAAGTCGAAAAAAAGTTGTTTTTCACATTAAAAAAAACTCCAATGTTCATAAAAATCTAAATAATGGACATAATTTCATTTTTTCATTTTTTTATTCAACTACAAAGCACGAGATAATACAAATAAAAAATCACAATTTACTATGTAGTTTGGACCCGCCTAACCAGAGTAGGTTGTTTTAATTGGTTGGCCCACTATAAACGAATGAGAATTGCAGATAAAAACAANCAATTATTTCCTTCAGTAGCTTGGTAGAAATATTGTCCTTACCTGAACTGTTTTTAGGTTTAAGTTTACTCACTGTTTCAAGAATAATTTCTGGTGTAATATTTGCAAACACAAAATTTTCCTTGGATGGCTCCTTCAGATATGTTTCAAAATTAACATTAGAATCCGGAATATAACTAGACAATCTGGGTCCAATGTTCACAAAAAAGTCATTAAAACCCTCTGCTATTTCAGCAGATCCCACAAAACTTTTTTCATCATCAGTGAAAATATCAGGAACTGAATGACTTTTTTTCTTAGAAGATATAATAGAGTTCAGTAAAGACCAGGTCTTTTTGATGTCTTTTGAGTATTCTGTAAATTTTGAAGAAAAATAACTAGTCTTGGCCTTTTTTATTGTTGTGCGATAAACAGAATTATATTTTCTAAAAGTTTCTAAATTGTTTGTAGTTGGATTCAGGATTTTTTTCTTAAATAATTTTTCTTTTTGTTTTCTTGACACTAGCAAGGCGGACGTGAACCAAGGGTTAACAGAATTTTTATTTTTGTTTGGTTTATATTTGAAAAATGGAAAGCTTTCTTCATAAATATTATTTAAAGTGTTAGAAAATTCAGAAAAGTCTGTAGAAGGATCTTCATTTATCATAACATGAGTCCAGTCATTGAGTATCAATTTTTCTTTAAACTTGGTTTTATTTTCGATTGAAGTGTTTCTAATTAATCATATTTGCGGTGAACATGTAGGATTAATTTTATAGTTGTACTACAGTATTAAAGCAATATCATAATAAGTGGCAGAACTGATTGTGAAAATATTTTAAACATACTTAATAAACCCCCTTTCCCTTTCCCAGGAAAAAACAGCATAATGAATAAAACAAAGATTAAGGCACCTTGGAACCAATTGTCAACCTGTTCTGATCTACGGCAGTAGTTAGTCTCGGAGGCGAAGGGAGTCTTTGTTTGTGTATATGGTGTATTAAGTGCTATATCGATTGCAAAGCTCAATGAACTAACGTTCAATTATCTTTTTTTTTATTTTACGATAAGAGATCTTAAATTTGCTCAGGGTCAGGATTCATGAATCGCTAAATTGCAAAACAGGGTGGACTTCGTCACTTCTTGCCCCCCCAGAAGTTATCAAACATATTCATGAAGTAAATTTCATTTTTTTCGTCCCCGGGGCACAATTTAGAACTTTTACCGCCTTTTGACCAACATACATCCAGGATTCCCCAGAGGTTTGTTAAGTTACTCTACTTTTCATAAAAAAAATCTCGTATTTTTATCTCAAAAGACGATAAAGTTGTGTATACAACTATACTTTTTCGGGAAATAAAAAAATTTACTTTACCACGGGTTCACTTGACTGCACTTGGGAACCCTTGGTAAAGTAAAATTCCCATATTTTCCCTGTAAAGTAGTTGTTAAAAATTCTTATAACACTTTATAACCCCAGATTGTGATTTGTGTTTAAGCATAAATTGGATTACAGAAATTATTAGAATTGTGAAATTAGATATTATACATCATGTGCAAAATAAAGAAAAAGGGAAGTTTTGCAGCATTTGTATGAGGGTAGAAATACAATTATATGATGATGAGTAATTTGCATTTAACATTTTCCTCCAGAACACTGAATTTTGATAAAAGAATAAGAAAATTTGAAAAATTAAAAATATTTAAATTTTAAGCTTTTATACGATAAAATGATGAAATAAAATAAGCACATCCTTTTAAAATACAATGAGAAACAGAAAACTTTGGAATAGGAAGACGACATTAAGCAATACTTTTAATTTACTAGTAGCTTATTGAATTAATTATGATTTGGTTTATACATGCACTATTACTCTGGCTCATGTTCAATGTTCACGACTCAAGTCTCAAGTCCAAAAGTCATCTTTCTATTCAAAAGTTTTTGGTTTTTATTAAAAGTACGAAGGGAAAATTTGAAATAAAAATATTCTGAGTAATTTGTCAGAAAAATTCCTGCATAACATTAACACCCCTTCCTACCTAGATTAATTGATGTATAAACTATTAGGCTTTTAGAGCTTTTCTCTTTGTATATATTGTTAAAACAAAAACAAAAAAATCGCGGATTTTATACGAAAAAAATCGTGGATTTTCAAAATTTTCAAAAATCGAATTTTGTTACAGATAAATTTTCGAAAATTCGTTCATCCATGAACCTTACCTGGGGTCATATGATGTTGCACTCAAAATTTGGACCAATCGGGTCAGGACCAATCGGGACCAATCGGGTCACCACATTGTTAAACAAAAACAAACAAAAAATTTCGCGGATTTTATAACAAATTTCGTGGATTTAAAAAAAAATCGAAAATATAATTTTGATGGAGGCAAATTTTTGAAAATTCGATTATCCATAAACCTTCCCTGAGCCCAAAACTTAAGACAGGGCAAATAGATTATCAAGTACAATAGGTGGCAACAGAGAAATTAACAAATTATACACGACGTCACAAGTGTCAAATATAACAAGGAAAGCGAAATTTTCTCACAATAGTTGAGATGTTTTGCAAGATTAGATAAAAAAGTGTAAAAACAGAAACTAAAGAACACATATTATTGCACTTATTTCACTGTAAGAAAAGCACTTTATTCTAAAATTATCAATATTATTAATAATTTTTTCCGACACAAAAACTGAACTGACACTTGTGACGACAGAATACAACTGTACTGAGAGTGTACAAATTCTACGTTGCCATCTATTGTACTAAAGACAAGCAAAGTGTATACATAGATGAACTTAATATGAACAATGTATAACCACAGTTTGATCTGAAGTATCAAAGGTTAAACAGTAGGGTTGCAAAGATAGGGATAGAAATTTATGAAGATTGAGGCGATTAACAAGCTAATATCTCACCTTTTTTTTACCTTAACTGAAATATTGTTTTAGTTTCAGGACTGTACGAGACTACGAGTAAAAAGAGGCTGCGAGGAGTGTCCTCTACCCTGCGAAGACAAGTGGACGAATCTGGAGATAAATCGGTTTATTATTGGAGATTTACCAAACATTTTCATACTCACCAGACCATGCTGTTCACTGATCAAGTTCAAACAGTTCAGGTAATAAAATATTTTTGGCTTATTTGATGAATTGAAACGATATTCATCATTTAACTCTGCTAATTATGAAAGCACAAAACACAGACCACATTTAGGAAATTTCAGGACAGGGTTATTTTATCATTTTTTCAATGATCCAGACTTGTAAAATTAGAGTATTTTATTATGGAATTCAATTAACTGTCCATATTATTTTGTAAAAATAATTTATTGTCCCTCCAACTAAAGACCAAAAGAGGAATTTGATTGCTGTCTTTTTTCAATTTTTCCTAAAAAAAGTTGCTAGAATTTTGTAATATGTCAGTGATTTATTACTAAAAATTTCATATATGGCTTGAACATTTCTTTGTTTTTAGGTTTACTCGTTGATATGTAACAGATGATGTCGTTAAGTATCTTGTGCAGAAACATCCTGACATTCTCATGTTTCAACTGGAAAAATCTTCCAGTAAATTATCAAAAAATGGATTATACACAATATTGTCGCTTCCAACCATTTCTTATGTAATCATCAAGAGATGCCTTGACGCATGTTCTGGCAGTGTTTTCTGAAAATTTCTGAAAACCACCTCTGAATAACTAAACTATACTCATGCTAAAAGTCTTGTATTGCACCTGTTTTTTGACAAACCTTGTCAATTATAAAATGCGATATCCAGAGAAAAGAGAATTAGTTTGTGAACTTTTATATTGTTTAAGATACTTTATAGATAGAGTAACTTATAGATTTAGAACTTATTGCACATCACTAATCATAGTTCATAAGGTTGCTAAGATATAAGGATTATTAAACTATAGTTTGTGACAAGTGTTAAGTTCCTTTCTGTGAAGTTACGTGAATCATTAGCGCTTTACGAAAACTTTTTAATTACTTAATTAGCTTTAAAATGTAAAGAAAAATAGTAATTATAATATTAATCAGTTGACGTGGAAGCAAAGAATGCAACTGTTTGCGACAGTACTTCTGAAGGACCCTTTCATTTTCACTTTATTCTGAATTAGCTTAGCAACCCAGCTTTGTCTTGAAGTTCTCCCCATAAAAGTCAACCACCTAAATTTGGAAGTTTTAACTGCAGGCTACTTTTTTATATATAGATAGATGTTTTTTATCTTTTTCTGCATTTTTGATTTTATTATTATGGCCTGTTGCAGTTTTTAAAAGGGAGTTAGGTAAAATGTAGAATAAATCTAATTAATTCACTGAATAGAAGTATCTGGCTCATTTGGCAAGCAAGATTTTGAAATAATTATGAAAGCCATCTCTTTTCCTAAAACCAGTTAAATTCTTTCAAGGACTTTCAGAATACTTTTATGTGACTTTATTTGATGTTTTACCGAAAATCTAACATTTGTACAATTTTACTTTTTGATCTTTAGAAATCCAACATATCATCACAAAGACATAATATTGCACACAACGAAAAATTGAAATATCTTTGCAATTTGTTTTTAATGTTAGAAGAGCGATCTTTCTATTGTAAATATTTTAAAAACTTTTTCTTTGTACATTTGTCAGACAAAGTACGAAAAAATATGCCACAACGTAAAGATAAAAATAATAAATGATATCATTTCAGAGTTCAGACAAAAAATAATGCTCTTTTTAACCCCCGTATGGATGAAGGAGGGGGGCCGGGAGTGGGGGGGAACTTGCGTGTACTATTACTAATGTGCGCGCATTTTGGATTTAACGAAATTTCATATATTACAAGTTCTACGTAGTGAACAGTGTAGAGTCTATATGCTTTGGCGACTGTGTAGAGTCGCTTGAGTAGGTCCCCGCACCTGTCACCACGTAGACTCTGAGCAGTAGGTCCCCTCTTCAACATTGAATAAATTAAGGATCCTGATATAATTCTCTTATTTATTTACAATCTTTTCAGGGTAAATATTGGTGTATCAGGATACAACCAAATCAACTCAATCAATCAAATCAACTTAATTTACTTAATTAACCAAATCAAACTCAGAATGACTGAGTCAACCAAACTATCTGAATAAAAAATCAGCTCTAATCAACAATATCAACCAAATTTGTTGAACTAACCGTATTTTATGAATGACTATCTTTTTTGATTTTAAGTTATTAGTTTTAACTGAACTGTCTCAACAATCTTAATCAGCTGAATCAACAATGCATTATCTAGTTATAATCAACCCATTTATCTTAATCAACTAAATTAAAGGAAAAATCAACAAAGTCTACTGATGGTTCACTGCAATAATCAAATCTATAAATTGACCAAATCAACCGAGTTAACTTGAACATTTTTAATTAATCATTCTGAAATTAAATAAAAACACAAATATTTTTATTTTCGGGTTTATTTACAAAAGAAAATTCGCTTAACAATGTAAATTATGACTTATAGAAACATGACACATTGTAAATTATAATAAAGAAAATATTTTTACCTCTTTTTGTTACAATTTTGAAAAATCTAATAAAAAAAATAATTCCTCTTTAACAAGAACTTTTGGTAAAGGACATTTAAAACATAAGAGTAAACATTTAATCCTTAATATTCTTATTATTTTATGTGATATAATCAAATTTTTTTTTATAAAATGTTTTTCTTTTGAAGTATTTGAAAAGAGAAGATTAGGTTCAGTTTTGTTAAATCTAATTTTTTAATAATGAATGTAAACAAAGCGATTTGTTGTGTCCAATGCAAAAAATAAATTGACACTAGGACGAAGGAGAGAAAAGCTGTAAACAAGAAAAATAGATTTTTCACTCTCACCTCATCTCAACAAGAGAAAGAATTTTACTTTATGCGGAATCACGTTGCAACTTTCGTAATTACATTCATTTTAAACCCAAAATCTTGGCTCCCTTGTGTGCCATAGAAATCTAAGCTCCCAGTCCAACGTGCCTTGAAAATCTCAGCTCCCTTGGGTTTCATAGAAAATTTGTGCTCCATAACGTGCCTTCAAATATTTTTTCCATAACGTTCCTTAAAATTCTGTGCTTCTTAAGATCCCATAAAAATCTCAGCCCCCTTATAGCTTACCAGCTCCCTTACTGGCCATATATAAGTTCAGCTCCGTAACATGCCATTTTTATCTTAGATAAGCAACTTGCCATTGATATCACAGCTCTCTAACATGCCATTGATATATCAGCTCCCTTAAGTGTAAATCTCACCTACCTAATCGTATAACGTGACATATTAAGCCTACCGCTTTAAAGTGCCCTAGAAAAATCAAGTGTTACAGGTTCCTTGTGCACAAAGATGGTTCCATAGTTTTCAATTTCATTGAGCATATTGGATGCACAAAGATGGTTCCCATGTGTTTCAATTTCCTTGAGTATATTGCATGCACCAAGATGGTTCCCTTGTGTTTCAATTTCATTGAATATACTGTATGCACCAAGATGGTTCCCTTGTGTTTCAATTTCATTGAGTATACTGCATGCACCAAGATGGTTCTCTTGTGTTTCAATTTCATTGAGTATACTGCATGCAGCATTTATCTAGAAATTGCAGCAGTGGAATTGCAAGTTTAATGCTTAGCCAGCCAGTGACCGGGATATGAGATTGTTTTATTAAACAAAAAATTGTATGTCCCGATATATGAAGGAAAAAGAAAAAAAAACAGAATTCCGTTACATATTTTTTTAAGAATTCCATTTAAACTTTAACCCAAAAATAAGCTTAGCTTAATTTTAATGGCTGCCAGGCACCGTTAAAGGACTGTAGATGTAATTTCAAGTGACCCTTTAATTTATAGAGTGGTATGAGTTCACAATGAGAACCTTAAAACTTAAACGCTTTGCCTGATCAAGATTTAGTAAGGTATATCCTCAATTCACACTTAATAGAAGTTGATGAATTCACAAATGTGGCTTAGAATGAAATTATCCCTATTGTTGCAGCCCAGGCAAAGATTGAAAAGATACGGTTGTGAATCGAGCATAACAATCTTTTCGTAATTTGTCATTTGAAATTATGACAACAGTCTTGAACTTTGTTTTCAATTCCTGAATTTCCATTAAGGAAACTTTATATTAACTAAATTTTAGTTTAAAAAAACACATAAAAAGTAGCATGATCCGAGCCAGCACAACATGTATATACTGTATATTCATTCAGTCGTACTGTCCAGTCAGGACCCCAGTGCAGAGTCGACCCAGCACGTTTTATTCCGCACATATTATGGCCTGACAAGTGATTAGTATGCCTGTATTTTATTAGCAATTCCCCCTTTTGACTGAATATTTGTGTGCAGTACGCTTTAAATTTTCGGTTCATTTGTTTTTAATATGTCTGTTGTATCATAATTAAAGATTTTAATTTCAAGATTATTATTGATACAGTTGACCTATAATGCAGTATAGTATTACAATGCATATATTTGCAGTTTATAACACTCCCCCTTACGTTTTAATGCAATTATATCGACTTTCAATATTTTATAGTTTGCTTAAGGATAAACAACAATAATATAGTCCTCGGACCTTCCTTTAACAGCAATACAGGAAATACTGGGAAAACAGAGAATACAGGGAATACAGGGAAATAGTGTCTCCTTATTTTCTAAAACTTATGAAANGGAATACAGGAAATACAGGGAATACTGAAAGTATAGGGAATACAGGGAATACAGGGAATACGGGGAATACTGAGAATACAGGGAATACAGGGAATACAGGGAATACGGGGAATACAAAAGAGAAGATACGGATTGCATAGATGAGTCAAGAGACTTTAGGGATACAAAGAAAGGAAGTAAGACAGGTCAAATATTACTTAGATGGGACAAGAGAGACCAGAGTTTCCAATTTAGGACGAGAGAGGTCAGAGGTTTCATAGAGAGAACAAGAGAGGTCGGTGTTCACATAGATAAAATAAGAGAAACCAGAGCTTACATAGATAGGACAAGAGAAGGTTAAAAATATATATATATACATGTTTATTGACTGATGAGGATATATAAGGTTTCGACAATGCTTGAGATCATTTAATGGAAATTATATTTAGCGTGTGTGCATGAACAGTGTACACTTATTACAAAGTAAAAAAGGCTTCCTTCCGAAACCTTTTAAATTCCGTTGTTTATATACAGCAACCTGTTATATAAATAATTTCCTTAATAGTTATATTATATTTTCCATGTTAGCGATAAAAATATTAAAACTATATACGTGGAGTAATAGCAATATGCAGCTTATATATATCCCGTTTAAAATCTGGTGATTGTGATGTACCAAACCTCTGTAGAGTAAAAGAGTAGATGTTAGTTCCACATTTATTGAAAATATATTTCGGTCTGGGATGACCCCCGTCAGTTCTTGAGATTGTTTCTGTCACAAAGGTTATATGCATCATTTTGAGGTACTTTTAAATTTTTTTTGTGTATGTTGGAAAAGTTTTGCTGTCACAATAGTCAAAATGGTTAAAAAAAACGGTTATTAAAATCGTTTTAAAAAATCATGTTAAAAAATGGTTTAGCTCAATTTTACTGTGTTTTTAAAATCGTAGATCCTCAATAATATGCCACTCCATGCGGTGCTAAATTAAAATATTTATAACTATTAAAGGGAAAATTTAAGTTCAATGGTAGGCAATTAAATCAATACAATGAAGACGACTTTTTTGTTGAAGTTTGATTGTTTACAAGCTTTTTTCGAATTACAAGTTTACAAGTAATCAAAGAGAAGCTTTCTTAGTCGACAGCTTCTCTTTGTTTCCGTGTTTATGTGTATCCATGTTGTTGAAAAGCTTAATATAAATCTAAATTGAAATCGAAAGTCGTCTTCATTCTTTTGATAAAATCGCCTACCACTGTAGTAGACACCTGAAAAGTGTAGAATGAACCAAATTTAGTTTATGAATCAATTAGCAATACGTTTATTTCTATCCGATGTGTTTATGCAAATATATAAGTGATATAAAATGTCCTTCAAGCATTATCCTTAACATACGCTGTTCTTATAGTTGGGAAATATAGATAATATTATGTTAATGTGCATCTGTAATTTTGTGCACATACAGTAGAAATCTCTGTTTGCCTGTTTACATGTGTTAGTCCGAGCATAACCCCGTAAAAGGTTGGTCTTGAATTTTGATTGGAGAACTTGGTAGAACGACAGGAATGTTCATAGGCTAGGTTTATGTTCAACAAGTCTAAACGGACCTCATTGACTTCTTTATTTTCCAGGCAGGGTTCACGAGATACTTTAAAAAATAATTTTGTCTCCTTTTTTAACTTTGAAAGAGTATAAATTTAACCTTTTTTAATGTTAACTTTTTTGGTTGCTATTGTTATTTTTATGCCATTTTCCTCCTTACCGCCTCTAAAGAAGACGAGAAAATTTGATTATCATGAGATGAGAAGGCACTTTCATTTAATATTGCATTCTCTTTATTTTACGATTAGAAAACAAGTGCCCGGCTTTTCCTCAGGTATTTTGAAGCCGTCCAATAATTAGGTTAATGACGATCTTCAGTGACAATAATGGTCTACAGGTTAATGGGGATACGGGTTTGAAAAATGTTTGTCTAAACGTTCGTTAGCCTATTTAAAGTCAGATATTGAGCTTAAAAGTTGTCTCTCTATTCCAGAGTTTTCTGTTTCTCACAGTATTTAAGTAATGCCTGTATTGTATATGTATATCAAATATATAGGATACATTACGTATACTCTATTAAAAAATATAATATATGTATCTATGTCATTTTAAATACATATTAAACAGTTGTACTAACGAAGAATTTGAGACTACAGCGAGAAATGAAAACCTTAGCTTGTAGCTTATTTATATATTATTAAGTAATAAAGGATATTTATTTTTCTGAGTTCCAAGTTCTCATCATCAGTAATCTGTACAATAGATGCAAACTTCACACTCCTCTGCCGCTTTAGAAATTGTAAATTGGCGGTACAGTCCAAAGTAGGACTGCAAAGGTTGGCCCAGCTCGGATATTCAAATGTACACTGGTGGGGCGTGACTTGAGAACCTAAATTTGCCTGGAAACAAAGTGTTCTCAGTAAAGTCAACCTGCTAAATTTAGAACTTTGAGGCAAATCGGTCCACGGATTTATAAGTTATAATCGGACACACAAACACACAGACAAACAGAGATTACTACTTTATATCCATGAAGATAATATATATATAGATACGCTGGCAGGTATTCCTAAATTGCTTGTAGCAGACAACTAATTTTTGTCCCTCTGAGATAAAGTGCAAGGAGAGACATCTATAGCAAATTGATTACTTTCTATATTCCTTTCTCCCCCTGCTGCCATCTGTAGGAAATACGCATTTGTGTTATATAAACATACAGTACGCGTATTGCATCCTGTATAGTTCAAGTGTTGCTATCAACAATCCAGAGGATAAAATGCCATGCGTACGACAGAGATGGTGCTGATTGCACTTTTTCTGAAGACCTCAAATTTCTACCTGCCAGCGTATCTGTATATATATTATCTTTGTTCATATCTATATATATAGATAGATAGATAGATAGTTAGGTAAAATAGATAGAAAGATCGTGTTTATAGTGAATAATGTACAGAATAGAGAGAGCAGAGAGAGAGAGCAGAGAGGTTTGCACTTTATCCTCGATATCCAGGGATAGATTTATAGATTATAGATAAATAGATAGATAGACAGATAGATAGATAGATAGATAGATAGATAGATAGATAGATAGATAGATAGATAGATAGATAGATAGACAGATAGATAGATAGATAGATAGATAGATAGATAGATAGATAGATAGATAGATAGATAAAAATCATGTGTCTTACTAAAAAGATATTATTAGCTAGATAAGGTTTTTCAGCGAACATTTTGAAGATTTGTCATATAAACGAACGAATTACTTAAGTCATGCGCATTCATTTTTTGTTTTAAAATTAATTAATGATCAGAAATTAATGCAACATTTTTAGCCTGTTGAATATTTAAAATCACTATTGTTGATTTTGAATATTTTAATCGATTATTCTTTTAATTAATATTTTTTTCTGGAGAAAAAAGGGATTTTTTGTTTTGAAAAAAAGAGTATTTATTTCCTTAAAAGAAAATGGGATGGAAAATGATTTTTTCAAATTTTCAAATCCAATTCAAAAAAATTCTCAAGAATAATAATAGAATTTGTTAATAAAAAATCAAATCAACTGTATAATTACTTGATTTCTTCGAATCGAAGGGGGGGGGGATGAAATTATATTCAATACTTTAATTATGCTCTATACTTATATACACGTAGGACTGGGACACCATTTTTAGAAAACACTGAACAACAAGATCTTGTTTTTAGAAAGCTATATAAACTGGTTTTTAAATTTAAATATTAAAACTAGAATTTTACTATAGCTGCTAGCTGCGGGTAAAACATTTATCAGTCTTGGAACAATGTCAAGCATTTACATACTGCGGGCAGTGGAGTAGGTCCCCCTCCACCCTTACAGCAGACTTGGTCACCCTCCGCCCTTTTTATACTGTAGACTGTGTCTCCCTCTGCCCTTTACATACTGCGGACTCGGCCCCCTTTCCGCGCTTTATTAACTGCAGACTTTTTTCTTCTGTGGACAAGGTATAACACCTCCGCCCTTTTTTATTCTGCGGACAAGGTCCCCCTCCACCCTTTCCATACTGCAGTACATGCTAGGCCTCCTACTCCCATTACTTACTCTAGAAAGGGTCCCCCTCCGCCCTTTATATACTGCGGACTAGGTCCCCTCCGCCCTTTACATATACTGATTAATCCTACCAAGTACCATTAGTTTTTTTTGATGGGTGGGGGGTGTTAAATTTTGCTTTGGTTAATATGGGCAAATGACGTTTCTCTGTACAAAGATAATCTTTATTTTTATTTTTTTGGTATAATTCTGGTTTTTACTGCGTTTATTTAGCATTTAAACGTACACTTTATCTATAGTACATTTTAACAGCTTTAATTTATCAAAGTAAAATGTACTTTTGTAATGTTTATGAAAAAGATAAGATAAGATGTTGCATTAATTGATATCAGATGATGATAATTCGGTTTCGGGATCAAGCTAGGGTGGTTTCGAGATCCAAACTAGGGTGTTTCGGGATCTCAAGCTAGTGTGGGTTTGGGATCTTAAACTAGTATGATTTCGGGATCTCAAGCTAGGGTGGTTACTGGTTTGGGGATCTCAAGCTAGGTTGGTTTCGGGATCTCAAGCTATTACACTATACACATTCACTTCACGCTAATCTAAGTAAAGCTTCACATGTACAATGTACACATCTATCACCCTTTAACGTGCGTGAAATCGAGATAATGATCAAACTTTTTAAAAACTATAAATCATGGTCTCAAAAGTGTAACAAATAAAAATGTTGTACTTGCAGTTAGACCTATGTAAAACCAAGGGCGGATACAGGGGGGTAAATAAGCAAAAACTATAATTTCCATATCCCTCCCTGCCCCCTCTCATGAAAAGTTATGAAAGGTTAAGCTCAAGAGGATATATCTCACCATCAAATAAAGCAAATCTAAAGAAACTGCATAAGTTCTGTGCAAACCCAGTGTTAGTTGCAAAGCAATGTGCGAAACCCTATCAAGCCTTGCAGTACTGTCATCATACCACATTTTTAGAAAACGAAAAACACTAGACTGGGACCAAGAAACTCCATTTCTGAAAACCACCTCTGAATAACTAACTATACTCATGCTAAAAGTCTTTTTTTTTGGCAAACCCTGTCAATTATAAAATGCGATATCCAGAGAAAAGAGTATTAGTTTGTAAACTTTTATATTGTTTAATGTATTTTGCTTTAGACAAATATAAATGATGAATAATATTGGACAGGAATAAACAGAACTAACGTAAAACTAAATTAAATTGCGCGTAAGATTAAAATTTTATTTGTTTTAAATCATAACTCCTTTTATTTTAGAACTATTGAAAAGAACATCGCAGTATAATTTATGACGATATTTTATCGTATTTTTTATTTGAATATTTAGTATATTTTAGTACTCTTGTTTTAGTTTTATAAGGTTTGTGAGAAGAAGAATAGAACAAAAATGTCGTTTTCTCATCTTGTGCGTAAAATCAAAACTAGAAGAGCCACAAGGTCACAGATTCTGACTATACAAGTCAAATGAATTCACCCTTCTCCTTCTGTCTAGTTTCCAATACTCGGAATAAATTTGATAAATTTACTTAATGTGCAAAACATGTGATATTTATATAATCTCTAAAAATCTGTACACTTTTGTTTACTTATTAAAATTAGGCATTAAAAAGCTAAGTGCAATAAAAGAATACAACCCCGCTCAGAGACATAAACTGTATTTTAGGAATTATTAAACTATACTTTTAGACTGTATTCTTCCTCCATTTTCGTGCATTTTTAGACAACATGGAAAGCTGACCAAAAATACTTTAATATTCATTAGATTCGAATGGCCCAAGTGCTGCGTTTACGAACGCACTGGGGGCTAAGCAATGTGGTCCATACATCTGTGAAAAAAATAAGTGAAAAATTTATTAAAATTAAAGAATAGAAAAAATATGTTAAAATATTTTATCAATTGGATTACAGCAGAATCAGATTACATTTAAACGTCGATTTAAGTATCATAAATTGAATGAAAACGTTATATTTTTAGAAATGCGATTACAATGCAGAAACATATTAGGTTTGTATACAAATACAATATACAATATACAATATGATATATGGATTAAATATGCTGAATAATTATAATCTCATAAAGTGTGTGTATGAGTGTAGTATGGGGTGTGTGCGTGTGAGTGTAGTATAAAGTGTGTGTGTTGTGTGTGTGAGTGTAGTGTAAAGTGTGTGTATGTTTGTCGTGTGACGGCTGGGGTGACTAGCTGAGACACATGAGATATGAGTTTCAGTGATGTGACAGGTGACAGGTTTTTAGTAATTTTTCATCTTTTTTCTCTCATCCTTCTTTCCAGTTCTATATTGGTCCAATCTAGCTAGTTCTCAATTCTCATACATCCTTTCTCATTTCCTTTTTCCATTCTTTTGATTTATTTTTATCTTGTCTGTTTACATTTTTCCATCTCCAATCCTAGCATCGTTCTTATTTTTTAAAGTATGTTTTTTTTTTAATTTTACCTTTCTCCACAACCCTTTTCCCTCTTACCCCGTCCCTCAATTATTACTCTCTCCTACCCCCTTCCTTTTAACTCGACCCCCCCCCCATTCCATCCCTCCCGCCCTTCAGGCTTTATTTTGGTATAGAATATAACTCATTCTTCTATCGTCTTAATGGATCAACAATCATACTAAACCAACTCTTCAGTTTTTAACCTTCTTTCGCCCACTCTCCCTCAACCTTCTCCCGCCAAACCTCCCTCAACCTTCTCCCACCAAACCTCCCTCAACCTTCTCCC
>NW_019396472.1:37397-47396 GCF_000591075.1 Eurytemora carolleeae | reverse complement strand
AGAGAAGGGAAGAGGGGGGGGGGAATACGAAGGTACGTTTAAAAAATAGGACAAACACGCTCAGCGAATAATTATAATTATTTTTAGAGCTATAATTGCATATTATATTTTTTGTTTGTTTTATATTCTTGCTGTTAAGGGTAAGGTTGATTACTTACTTTTAATTATAAAAAAAAGTAAAACCGCAAAAAAGATATGCTAAAATGTTTATGCACTTATTCTCTTCTTTCGATGCGCTTTTTTGAAACAAAAAAAAATAGATTTTGATAAAAAAGAAGAAATACCCATTTAACATTTTTTATGTTTGTATAATTGAACTCTTTTAGTTTTTGGAAAATTTTTCCACTAAGAATAAATTTATTCAAAAAAATTATATTCATAAAATATATTAAAAATACATTATTTAACGTATGCAAATAATTTGTATACATGGTACATACCTTTACCATCGTCACTGTAAACTGGAAAAAAGGAGAGGGTCAAATATATGCAACATTATTGAAACAACTTTGTTATCTCGTAGCTCCTCTAGTTTGGATTTTACGCACAATTATGAGAAAACTCTATCCGGTTAAAACATTTTTATTCTTCTCAATATCTTTTTAATAAGAAGTTTATTAAAAACATTCAAGATTTTAATCTTACGTTGTTTTCGATGATAAGAGTTAATTTTTATTTTCTTAACCTGTTCCTAAACAACCAATTAGTTTAATAAAAAAAACAATTCTGAAAACGCATCCAACCAAAAGTATGATTTTAACGTCGACTTTGCGCTCAAACTCAAGATTTACAGATATTTAAAATGCGTTATATGTCTCAAATAAATCCTAAAGAATTTGTCCACAACTGCATACTCAGCTTAACTACCTTACATAGCCGGTCTGTCCCTTAAAATTGTATGTAAAGGGAGTGTTTGCGAAATAAGATTATTGAGAAAGAAATTATGCGCGGGTTTTAATTTTGTAAGCGAATTGAAATACATAATCAATTCGTCTTTATTTCTTAACAGAGAGAGTGAAGAATCAGATCTTACGAATAAGATTTTATGTTATCACAAGGTGCATTAACGTCCTGTTAGTACAGATTAAACTAGTGTTCAGGATTTAACTTAAAACGAATTGATAAAGGTATCCTTTTATTGCTACAGTGAGAACCAGAAAATGTGAAATAGGAAGACGACTTTATAGCAATAATTAAGTGCTTTTGTTGTTGTTTTAAAGCAAATAGTTTACTAGTAACTTATTAAATCCCTTGTTAGTTATTATGTCAAGTGGGTCCGTTCACACTTCATAATTCCTGTGTTCTATGTTCATTGGACTATTTTAAGTCTTAATTTGTTTCTAAATTCGTCCTCCTATTTAAAAGTTTTCTAGTTTTCTAGTTTTCATTGAGCCCAAATCGTCCCAAATTAACGGGCGTATTTAAGACGTACTTTGTATGTCAACGTACATACTCTGCTAGAGTTTATCCGCCTGGTCCGCCAGATGTCAGATCCAAAGTATAGGTGTCAGCACATAATCTAATTTGATTATGCTTGTTTTTTTTCGAGAGGGGTCGTGTTTCATCGATTTCGGACGGCCACAGTCGGAGACGTCATATGTTTGCAAAAAGTACGGATGGGACGAATCGGGCTCTATACATACGTCACTAGTCAATTGTGTGGACCCGATAGAATGTCGTCTTGTATCTCAAACTTAACGATTTCTTTTGAATTCTCAGGATGATATTACGAAGAGAGTATGGAACTGTGCACAGAATTTTAAATAAAAATTATATATTTTTAATTATGGATTCTCTATAATAAAAGTTATTTAAGGATTTCTTGCTAAAGAAACTTTGAAAGAAGTTATAGAATTAAACATTTTTAAGTCCCTTTTAAGATTGTTATCTTATATTCAAGACTCCCTGCCTTACTTAATTTTCCAAATTACATTTAAATCCATAATTTAAAAGTTTTTCCATAATGTCGTCGTCCAAATCTCATATTATATGGTCAGCTCTTTGCGTAAAGAGGTATCTCTATGCACTTATGGATATCAGTAGGTGTTTGCTTAGTGATCTATTTGTAAATATTATGTATATATAGCTGACCCCTTTAATTTATTGAGTCTTATGAAATATAAATGTAAAATGGGGAAATAATAAGTCTATATTAACTCTGGATTGCACATATAAGTCTATACAATACTGTGTATTCCAAAATATTGTTAAAACAGGTTTTTATGTAGATATGTTTAAAAGTGATTAAAATTTCATGATTAAAATCTCTACGTATAGAATATATTACACGGTGTTCCGTAAAATATGTATTTAAATAAATCTGCATTATTTTTGAGACACTCTGTACAGCACTTTATATGCATTATATATAAGGCTCCCCGGCAAGTCACTAGGGTATGACTAATGACTAATATTTCGAGTGTAAAGCAGAATCATTTTATAGATAGATAGATACATAATTATACACAACAGTGTGTACAAAAAATACATAAATCATAATTTGATACTATAATGATAACCCTCATAGATTTCAGTATCCCTAACTTGCGAACCCATTACCCAGCATTGCCTGGAAGCAAAGGTTTCTTCCTAAAAATCAAATTATTTAACCAAGAACTTCTAATTAAGCTAACAACATTAGCTTGGTTGTACTGTACCGAGTTCCACAGTTAAAAATTGGAGGCAAATCGGTCAAGGGGTTCCAGGGTTATGATATGACATACAGTAATAATCAGAAAACTGTGGACTAGAAAGACGCAATTTTAGGAATACTTAAGAGTGTATTTGGAGTTGTTACAAAGCAAATAGTTTTACTTGTAATTTATTGCATTGAATTGTATTGAATTGTATTGAATTGTTTTGAATTGTTTTGAATTGTATTGAATTGTATTGAATTGTATTGAATTGTATTGAATTGTATTGAATTGTATTGAATTGTGTTTGAATTGTGTTTGAATTGTATTGAATTGTATTGAATTGAATTGTATTGAATCAATGAATGCGTTGTCTGTTTAAACTGCACAATTGTTGTGTCTATGTTTCCTAGACTATTTAAAGTCATAACGTGAGCCTTTACAGTATTTCAGACCTTTTAAAAAGTAAGGAATAAATTATGAAATGGCAAAACTGTTTAATGCTAATCATGGATTAAACCAGCTTTAACTAGTTTAGTTTAATAAAACTTGACGAAAATAAAAATGTGAATTATCTAAATATCAAATTAAACCTTTAAAAATATTAAAGAAAAACGTGATTTTATAAGGATTCATGTTTCAGTTGAAAATTCAATACCATTAAATAATTTCAGAATAATTTGTAAATTTACATAGATTTTGAGTACTGCAGTACAGATGGGAAGTTATTAGAGGTTTCAAACTAAAATGAAAATAACTGTAGTTTAATGTGTTAAAACGATTGTTGATTATTGATATTAATGATTAAGATATACATTTTCAGTATTTTAACTCTTTTCAAATGATCATACAGATCTTTAAAGTCCATGTCGTTGTGAATCGGACATGTTCCTTTTTTTTAAATAAATAGTCACTTGAAATTACTGTGACAGTCCCTTCCCTTGAAATTTCCAGTTCGGAAACCGAGTTTTAGTCTCTCCAGGGCTAAAACTCTATAGCCTCCGAAATCCAAGATTTAATATTTGAAAAACTGCGTAGTTTCTCTCAACAAACTCAGAAACATTTCTAATTTTTTGTTTTGGATTAAAGAGAGAAATATTATTTTGTTGTGAGATTTAGAATTTGAATCATACATTAATTGCCTTACAAAAATACAAAAAATGTTTAGTTTAAATAAAAATGGGGGTATATGATAATCCTTTAATACTTTTTTCGTCTGCCACAACTGCACACGAATTAATGGAATAGAATAAGATATTTAAATACCATGATGAACAATTACTCCCTTAAACTGAAGCTAGAGACAAGCGCAAGAAAGTAAGACCAAAGACCAAGGGGTTAAAACAAATCAAAGTCGGCTCAACTAGAAACAAGCGCGTGATAGTAAAACCAAAGGCCAATGGGTTAAAACAAATCAAAGTCGGCTCAACTAGAAAAAGCGCGAGATAGTAAAACCAAAGGCCAAAGGGTTAAAACAAATCAAATTCGGCTCAACTAGAAAAAGCGCGAGATAGTAAAACCAAAGGCCAATGGGTTAAAAAATTCAAAGTCGACTCAACTAGAAACAAGCACGAGATAGTAAAACCAAAGGCCAAGGGGTTAAAACAAATCAAAGTTGACTCAACTAGATACAAGCGCAAGATAGTAAACCAAAGGCCAAAGGGTTAAAACAATTCAAAGTCGTCTCAACTAAAAGCAAGCACGAGATAGTAAAACCAAAGGCCAAGGGGTTAAAACAAATCAAAGTTGACTCAACTAGATACAAGCGCAAGATAGTAAACCAAAGGCCAAAGGGTTAAAACAATTCAAAGTCGTCTCAACTAAAAGCAAGCACGAGATACTAAAACCAAAAGCCAAGGGGTTAAAAGAAATCAAAGTTTACTCAAACTAGAAATAAGGGCGAGATAGTAAACCAAAGGCCAAAGGGTTAAATAAAACAAATCAAAGTCAGCTCAACTAGAAACAGGCGCGAGAAAGTAAAACCAAAGTCCAAGGGGTTAAAACAAATCAAAGTCGACTTGGTCTTGAAAATGTATGCATAATTTTTTTTATAGGTGTACGTTTGGATCTTTGTTAAAAAGAATTAAAAATATTAATGCATATTTTATCATCGTATCCCCTCTTTTATAATCCTTAATTCCCATATAGATTTTCCTATAAAAAATAAGATCATGAAATTATTATTTGCTTGTTAGAAAGAACTTAAGCCTGGACCGGAATATAGTTTTATAAATAATAATTGATTGAAAATTCTTCATTCAAAATTTTTGTTGTTAACTATTAAAACCAGGACTGAAAACTCAACATGTGTCATGTGAAGAGGCGTACATAGGGGGGATATGGGGACTCAGCCCCCCTCCCCTACATCAGTTAAAAAATGGTTTCACGCCCCAACGGATGCAGAGCCCCTCCCCCCTCCCCTGCAACAAATTCCTGTGTATGCCCCTGGTCACGTGTCCAGAGACTCGATAAACAAAATATTCTTAGGTTTAGTTTCCCCCCCCCTCTCTCTCTCTCTCTATTGTTTGGAAAATAAATGTTAAGTAAATATGTATGTTTGGCCTGAAAAATGTACTCTGTATATACAGGCACAAGGCGTCACAAGAAAAGTCAAAGTGAAATTAAAGCGGAGTGTCTTAAAATATTAAATAATAGGTTTGGGCGCCTTTTCAATTTAAAATTTTAGTTTTTAATTGTTGCTTTGTAAGGCACCATTTTCCATTTGTACTCTGCACTAAACAGAAAATTCCGTGGATTTTTCTTTTTGAACTGCTTCATTTTCAAGAATAATAAATGTCAACATTTTTCCCGTGCAAAATTTGTCAAAATATATACTAGAAACTTAAACTTGCGCGATATTATTTCCCTCCACAACCATTATCAAAAGCAAATATTTGTAACTTTACAATGTTTTTTCTTTCTGTCACGTAATGTCTTAATTTTAAAAAATAAAGTGAAAAATAAATTCTATGATCAACAGCCTTTCAGAGCTTTTGCTACTGTTGCCGTGACATGAAAAGGGTGGGGGGGGGGCAAGGGGGTAGTGCCCCCCAGACCTGAATCAGAGCTATCTGCACATATAAATGAACGAAGAGCTTTATCATATAGATTACATTTGTCCTCCTACTTTTTTGCACAGCAGAATTGTTTACACGTCATAATTATTTTCTGGACCTTTGTCCTCTTTTTCATCTCATAGAATTTAAGTTTAAGTTGAGTTTTTCATTTTTAAAAATGTCTTTTACTATCTCTAGTTTAATTACTTACATAACAATATAATAAAATGTCTATTTTTTAGAAACTTGTTTTTATCTGCTAGTTTTGTTTGAAGAAGAGATAAAGAAGTACTTGCAAGGTAATTGGACTTTATGTGTACCTTTAAAGTATCTTATACTTATGCCTGATATCCAAGAGGCAATATGTTTTGAATTTACAGTTCAAATTTTGCCGTCCCCTTAGATTTATTTCTGTATACGCCCCTGGGGGGGGGGGAGAGAGTAAAGTTTAAATTTTGTTGGACTAAATCTATTAGATTAAGAACATAATTTGCGATAAAATTTATCTTGATGTATTAAGGAAAAATGGAGTCTTGAAAAGCAAAGTTTAACAGTTAAAAATGAAGTATGTGAAAAGTACTGCAAAAGTTTACTAAAATATCAGAAGTTTAAAACCAAAAAACAAACATTAACAGTATCTTCTTGTTTCGATCTAAGCAGGGGCGTTTTAAAATTTTGTTTAGAGGGGGGGGGGTAGGCTTTCCTCTTCTGCAGCTTGCTATGGGGTGGCCCCCGCCCCCAGGTGAAGGCTGAAACTCCATAGTCACCACTTTTCCACCTCCCTCCTTCCTTATACACCCTTGATACTAAGCCTAGAGATAAAAACTTGTTTTTCTTCTTTATCATGCAAAGAAAAGAGATAAGGGGGTATAACGAGTTTATTTGGTAAACATTTAGATACACAGTACATAGTTCGCAGTACATAGTACATAAGTTACAGTACATGGGAACAGTTCTAACTACCTATTACAGAGTTCTAATTACAAATTACACAGTTTTGAGCCAGAATACACACCACACAGTTCTCAGTACATAAAATACAATAACATTTTCTGAGTATAATTCACAGCACATGTTCACAGTTTAGAGTACACAGCATAAAGTGAAGAGTGCAGAGTACACAGTCAAGACTAGAAAGTACAAAAAGAAAAGTACACAGTACACAAGGATACAGTGCATAGACCATAGTGCACAATTACACAGTACATATTAAAAAGCACACAAGAAGACAGTACACAGTACACAGCACACAATTACACAGTACATATTAAAAGGCACACAAGAAGACAGTACACAGTACACAGCACACAATTACACAGAGTACGATTTGTTTATTTTAGAAGCGTACTTTTCACAGCATAATATTACATCCAATAAACCTTTTCAGGAAGACGTGAAAAAAATGCATGAGAGCAAAATAAACATGTATCTACAAGAATTTTGATTAGTCACGAATACCTAATTTGCAGTTCGCAATGTGCAATATTATTGATATCATATTATAAAAAAACTTTAAAAAATTGCAAAATCGACAACAGATGACAGAAAAAAATGTCATTAAATTGAAAATTGAAATCTATAAAAACTTTTTTTAAAACAATTACTTTCAGTGACATTTTGAAATTCGGTTTGCATATTTCGTAATAATTGGAAACAAAGTTTTTTTGTCAAAAAAAAATAATAATTGCAATTAATGTATCTACGTACTTAATGAATAAGTTTTATCCCCCACTTTTATTCATTCATGGTTTCTGATATCTTTTATTCAGTGCATTCATGGTTTCTGATATCTTTTATTCAGTGCATTCATGGTTTCTGATATCTTTTATCAGGGTTATATCACAAGGAATTTAAAATGATTTGCATATTCTAAAACTTTTTTCTTTTATCTTTAGAGCCAACCAAGGGGAGGTGATTGGTATAAACTAAAAAAACTATAAATCTAAGAATCCATCTATAGTAAAGATAATGAAGTATTTGGAAAAAGAAATCTGTGAAATAAAAATACACAAAAAATACGAAATAAATGAAAGTCTTTTGAAAATAAGTCATATTCTTTTTTATGATGGACTTTTTCCCAGCTTGTACTGAAACCACCATTATAGGTCACAGGAAAAAAATATTTTAGAAAAGAAAGTCATGTAAATAAATTAAGTGTGCAGTACACATCAGTACACTGCAAGTCTGCAGTACACTGTAGGACCATCATAACATGATTATATATCAAACAGGGTATTTTTTCAAAATAGAATCTAGACCTATAATAATGGAGAATAGAGAATGGGGTTCAAAAATGCTTTTAGGGTAAAAAGGAAAAGCAAAAAGTTACCCATGAATGCTTTGGAAATCAAGGGAAGAGGGTGTCCACGTCCAGGGCCCATGGGGATAGAAATATAAATGGAGACGAATTTGGTAATGAAGGTTTGGAGAGGGGTGGTTGAATGTTGGCTGAATGAGAATGTATAGGAGTTTCTTTCAGTGGTTAAAAGGAAACCTGATATGCAGACTCGGAGATATTTTAACAACATTTTTATCCACTTTTCTGCCATTGTAAAATATACCTAACTTTGCAAAAATTCAAAACAAACATTTTTCTATACGATACAAAAACTTCTGTTTAATAATCGGCGAAAAAAACGGAAAAATCTCGAATTGATGATTCAGCCGCCTTGGTGCAGCAGTTTTGCACGTACTTTGTACCAACGAGGAGAATAAATTAAAAAGTTAAAAGTTAATTTTAAGTTCATCTTACAATTTACAAAGTATATATTTCAAATTAAAAGTGACATTATAAAAGAGATTATGTAACTGTGAAATAAAAGGAAAGTTTCCAAATGAGGAAAAAGAGAGAATAAAAACTAAAGACTCAAAGAGTTGTTGGGGGAGAAAAATCGAAAAAGAAAATACAAACACAAAATAATGATGACCGGTTAAAACTGAATAAAGTAAAAGATAAAATAAAATCAGGCAATCCCTCTTAATACTGTGGTGTAAGCTTCAAGGGATACAAAATATAGATAGAAACGTTTCTAAAAAATATCTTTATTTTCATAGGATTGAAACATATTGTATAATAAATTATGAAACTTTTTTAGTTAAGGGAAAAAGTGAGATTTAAAGTATTTTTTTTCTATACGATGTATTTATACCTAAATGGAATACATGCGTAATTTCATTTATAGAGTGGCATGTCCGATGTACCTTTGAAACCTTCATTTCTCCATCGTTTCTGAAGCAAGAAATGCCCGAGTCACTTTTGTAGGGAAACCACAAATAAAAATATTCAGTTTTCAAAATGGGAAACATGGGTGTTTAATGCAATACTTGATCAGACAAAGCTTTAAAGGGTATTGTTGTGAATCAGAATATATTTTATTTCTTTTCTTAATCTTTAGTTTGGATAAGTGCAATGCAATACAATGTAGAATGTAGATTGTCTGAGGAAGGGAAAAGCAAGCAGATGTAATATTAAAAGAGCCCCCCCCATGAGTGCCTTACCTCAGGGGGGAGGTTGGTGGGATGCCCCCCCCCTCGTATGCCCCTGATTACATTCTGTAATTTTAGAAACTTTTGTTGACTCAAACAGTTAAATGAAACCTTGATATAGATACTCTTCAATCTAAAAAAAAACCCTTGCTCTCCACAAATACAAATATTTATCCATTAAGAAATGCTAACTCCTTGTGGAAAAGCAAGCTACCGTTGAAACCGGGAATTCTTTTGTTAATTCATCCAAAAAGCAGTAGAAACGGCTTGAAAACAAAACCCAAATCTAAGTCGAGGCAAATGAAAGGCAGAGAGTCTGCCAAGAGAGCTCCCGCTTTCTATGATTCATTAGTATCATTTTATTGTTAATTTTTTACTTGTAAATGCATTTTTTCCTATACTCTCTCTGTTAAGGATGGGATATCTATTTTGGAAGACCAGGCCATTACCTTTTTTTTCGATAACCGCGAACCCTGTGTATCTATTATTAAAGAAAGCAGGAGGGGGACCTACTCCAAAGCACATGGTGTTCCTGGAATATTGAAAACTGCGCCCTGACTTTCACAAGATAGTGGTAGAGGTAGATACAGGAGAGAAAGGGGAAAAAATAAGAAGTTTGAGGATCGGGACAGGGGACAAGGATGACAGGTATACAGGGGAGACAGGGCCGTCTGGGGGACAGGGGAGACAGGGGTACAGAAGAGACAGGGAAGACATGTGGAGGGAAGACATAAGACAGGGTAGACAGCTGGAGTACAGGGGACAGCTAGCTGATAGACGAAGAATACAGGGAATACTGGGGAGACTCAGACAGACAGGGGTCA
>NW_019396472.1:24670-37318 GCF_000591075.1 Eurytemora carolleeae | reverse complement strand
GGGGGGGGGGGGGGGGGGGTAATTTAAGTCAGGATTGCGGAGATTTTTATACTTTTACCGCAGAACTCTATAATAATTTTAGAAAATTTACTTAGTCAATAAAACGCCCCCTCCCCCACGTTATGATATTTATTTACTGCACGGAGTGTCCGTAAATATTTAATTCACATATTTTCCTTATTTTTTTTGGTGATTTTCATAATTTAGGTAAGTCAAATATTTTGGAGTGATATTTATAATATTTTAATCTGACCGGGAATAAAATTAATATGCATGGGGAAACGCAGATTACCCAAATGGTTTTTTGATATGAATTTAGCCGCGTTTTGACTTTTGATTTAAACAAAAATAATTTATAAAGCCACAGTGTAAAATCTTACGAAAATATATTAAACGAGATTTTGGCCATTTTTTCTAAAAACGGTTAAAAAAATTTTAAACGTACAAGTGGTATCAAAAAGTCTAAATGAGTTTGTGAGGTATAATCAAAGGTCTGGCATTGTGACACTTTAAAGTCGATCCAGTCTTGAAAATTGATGAAACTGTTATCGACATTATCAGGATTGCCAACCGTCTGGAATAAAAGATACAAACTTAATATTACATGTTGTTAAACACCAGAAAATGCTTCAGAATTAATCCAGCTTACTTTTATTACATCATTTAAACCACTTGGATCCAATCAGGGTTCATGTCATGTGTTTGTTGTCTATTCTGAACCAATAGAAATAGTATAGCGCCAGCGGTAGCATCTATCTCATTATCCAAGTTATGAATCCTAAAATCGGCGCTAACGTTAATGGAAATATTTACTTCTACTGAAACTATATAACACCAGACCAGAATCACAGTTTTTTTCTGTGATGTTTCGATTCATTATTAATTAACCATTTGGGTCTAAATTCACATTGCAAAAAAAACTTACCCTGCAGCATGGGCTAAAGAACAGCACACAAAGGTTAGAAAACACTTTGGTTGGCAACCCAGCATTAGAAAAAAAGCAAACATAATAACATCCCTCTCTCTCGTTTCCTCTTTCAGAGGCATACAGGAATTTATTTAGGGGGGCCCGGCACCCGTTGGAGCCTGAATAATATGGATTTAACTGACCTAGGGGGGTGGGGGCTGAGCACACCAGCCCCCCTGAAATACCTCGGGCTCTCTTTTTTATATATAAAAATGTTAAACTATAATTTACCCTTTCAGCAAGAAAAAGTGTATTTTTCTTATTTCTAACTTGCAATTTCTCTGATGTTTATTTTAAAACGTTAAAATCAAAAAGTATAATTGACACCAAAATTATCTTAATTATCTTTTTATTAATATTTTTGCAGACTGAGGAATTCTTAAATTTGAATGAAAAAAAATGTTTGATAAAATTCCGTCTCCAAAACTCCCCCTTAGTTCACAGCGGCAGTGTAGAAGGGGACCTACTCCTCACTAGATTCAGCGCAGTTAAGCAGAGATCCCAATCCTGGCAGGAGCGGACAGAGAATCATTTTTACTGAAAAACACTAGTTTTTAGAACACGAAAGTTCTTAAAGTCGGATAAAAATTGTCTAGTCAAGATATTTTTCGGGTCCTCAGTGCAACTAAACGACCAAAAAATGATTTTAAAGTCACTTAAATCAAGTTAAGTTAATAATATTGGTTGCCTGTGCCCTCCGTGGCACCTGGTTATAAAGTTAGCTAAAAATGAAACCTGTCTTGTGACCCTTGAAAAAGTGACTTGGAGTTAAGTTCTAGATCATGGCTGTTTACTGGTAATTCTTTTCATTTCATCCTTTTTTTGTTTATTTTGTGCAGTTTAGTGTTTGGGCGCGTGGTTTGTGTGTGTGTGTTTTTGGTGAGATGTATGTTCGTGCGTTCATTGGTTCGTGTGTTTGTTCCGTACTCAGGGGTGTTTTCATGAGGGGGGGGGGACAGTAATTTGTCCAGGTGGGTGTTATTAATTTTAATAGGGGTGTAGGATTCATCAGTTTTATAGTTGGATACAGGTACTAGGATACAGGGGTATACTAGGATACAGGGGTATACTAGGATACAGGGGTATACCTGGATACAGGGGTTTACTAGGATACAGAGGTATACCAGGATACAGGGGTATACCAGGATACAGGGGTTTACGAGGATACAGGGGTTTACCAGGATACAGGGGTATACCAGGATACAGGGGTATACCAGGATTCAGGGGTATACCAGGATACAGGGGTATAGTAGGATATTGGTGTATACTAGGATACAGGGGTTTACCAGAATACAGGGGTATACCAGGAAGATACAGGTGTATACCAGGAGGATACAGGTGTATACCAGGATACAGAGGTATACCAGGATACAGGGGTATACCAGGATACAGGGTATACCAGGATACAGGGGTATACCAGGATACAGGGGTATACCAGGATACTGAGGTATACTAGGATACAGGGTATACCAGGATACAGGGGTTTACCAGGATACAGAAGTATACCATGATACAGGGGTTTACCAGTATACTAGGATACTGGGATATACTAGAATACAGGGGTATCCCAGGATACAGGGGCATGCCAGGATATTGGGGTTTACCAGGATACAGAAGTATACTATGATACAGGGGTTTATCAGGATACTGGGGTGTACCAGGATACTGGGGTAAAGTAAGATACTGCAGGTATAGTAGAATATTGGGGTTTACAAGAATACAGGGATATACCAGGATACAGGGGTATACCAGGATACAGGGGTATACCAGGATGCAGGGGTATACAAAGCGTCCCATATCATATTAGATTATCACCAATCTTTAACACCAAAATAAACCCTTAATACTCGAAAAACTTATCATTTTCCGCAAGAAAATTCTTATATAAGCCTTATATTAATTTCAAAATGATTCATTCTAATTAAATTTTCTAATTAGTCCCGAAAATCGTAATTTAGACCCGTTCTCGGTTTAATATGATGTGGGACACCCTGTACTAGGATACAGGGGTATACCAGGATACAGGGATATACCAGGATACAGAGGTATACCAGGATACTGGGGTATACCAGGATACAGGGGGTATACCAGGATACAGTCGTATACTAGGATACAGGGATATACTAGGATACAGGGATATACCAGGATACAGGAGTATACCAGGATACAGGGATATACCAGGATACCGGGGTATACCAGGATACAGGGGTATACTAGGATACAGGGGTATACTAGGATACAGGGGTATACCAGGATACAGGGGTATACTAGGATACAGGGGTATACCAGGATACAGGGATATACCAGGATACAGGGGTATACCAGGATACAGGGGTATACAGGGAGTCAGGTTCTAGGACACAGGTACTACGAGACAGGTTAAGTAAGTAATTATTTATTTATTTAATATAACAAAAACTCTAAAAAGTAAGTGTTTCAGTAGAAAATATTTAAAAACCTTCAAAAATTGAGGCTGTGGAAATAGATATATATTTAGAAGGATACAGGGGTATACTAGGATCTACAGGGGGTATAGGGCTGTGTAAAAATTAAATCGCAATTTGATGAATTTTTGTATACTTCATAATAATATTTAATTAATTCATTGAGTGTAAAGAAATCGTATTTTTCCACCAAAACGTTTTATTTCCAGGCCTCCAGGTAGTCCTTATCTACCTCCACAAGCTGACCCTGGCGCTTCGCGTCGAGGAGGAGTCGCCACAGCACCGGCAGGGGCTCTTGTACGCCCCGGCTATCCGCCGGTTACGTTGCCCCCCTCCGCCCTAAGATATGTTGTTCCGCCGTCAGCATACACTGGGGCGAATGGACAGGTGTATGTTCGCCAACCACAGGTAAAAAGATAACGTAAAAAATTAGGATTTTCAGGAAGTGATAACCTACAAAGAGGACTGAGCCCCCCCTTACANAATTCAGCAATAAACAACTAAAAAAAGGTTTAATGGATTTACCGCTTGGCTTTCAATTATATAATTAATCACGACTAGTTTTTTAACGCATTTGAACACAATTAATATCTAATTTCGGAGAAACTTTGCTGAGAAAACTTTAATGAAACTTGCTTTTTGCTCAATTCTCTCTTTTTTATGATTTATTCAAATATGTTTGTTATTTCTTTTCTTGGAAAATGTTAATGTAATGTTTCCTCAGAAAATTCATTTTGATAAGATAATGTATCAAAATTCATTTTACTAATTAACACCTGTGCACAGTGCAAATGTATATATGGGGACCTACTAATTTTATCTATTTTATTATTTTATCTTGCTTTCTTTTTTAAATACAGCGCTCGTTGTAAATTTAAGGCACCAGGAAAATTGCAGAATTCTATTGCGAGGACCGGAATTGAATTTGAGTTTTATATTTTTCATTTCGTTTTTAATATTGAATTTTTTATGTTTAGGCGGATTCGAGGAACCCACGGCTGTCAGTGCGATCCCCTTATCCTGGATACTTGAACCAGTAAGTAATAATACCCCCCCCCTCTACGTTATTAAGAATTCGGTTTTTCCCTGCGAGCATTTTTTCATTTTTCTTCAAAAGAAGTCTTCAGGGTATTCTTTCCCGATTTTTAAAAATTCCATAAATTAATTTTTCGTTTTTATTTAAGCAATTTTTAAATGTATTTTTTAATGTTAAATTCCATGCTATTACCTCTGATCTGATGTAGATTAGCAAATCAAAATAATTCTATGGCGTTAGCAGAAAAAATTATTCAATTCATTACTTCTGTAATGATTTAATTGAAATGTGGGAAATTGTAGAGTTAATTACAAAAATGAAGACTTAATTTAAATAATTTTTTATATTAAGATCGTTTATTTAAAAACATATTTTTGTTAAGCTTATTATTCCAAAAATTTTAGTCGGGGGGGGGGGAGGTTCATTCATGCATTTGTTTACACTGTAATTGTACTCCAGCCAAATTTTAAATATTTTCTTTATTCATAATCACGTTTTCTTTTCTTATTTTTACATACAGCGTGTCCCACATCAAATTAGACCGCGTTAATGGGTCTAAATTACGATTTGTGGGACAAATCAGAAAGAATATGAATCACATAGAAAAATTTGATATGGTTAATAGAAATTTTTTTTTGCAGAAAATGCTAGATTTTTATGTGCGTATTTTGGCGTTAAGATTGGAGATAATCTAATATGATATGATATGAGACGCTCTGTATAAAAGAATTAGTGTTGAATTTTTTTTAGTAGTCCATTAATAAGAGACCTTTATTTGAAAAATTCTGATTAAAGGGGCTGTAAACGTAACTTCAAGTCATTCTCCATGAAATGAAGGAAATGCCAGATTTACAACGGAACCCTTGAATCCTTGTGGAATACTCTCGTTTTTTCTGACTCGAAAAGTCTTCAATTCTGATAATTTCTCCATTGCGTTCTAAGAAATATGCAAGTCAGTTTTGCAGAGAATCCGTAAATGAATATAAACGGTTTAAAGAAACTAAACATTGGTACTTAATTCATACTTAATTATTCAAAGCTTTTAATGGTATCATTGTAAATCGGACATTGCTGACTTGCATGGAGGGTTACGCTAAATTACGTTTAAATTACTTTAAAAGCTACAGGATTTAGACGGTATATTCCATAATATATTTATTCTGTGGAATTTACAGTGTATACTGTACAATTACATGTTTTTAATATTATTTATTAAAACTGCAATTTAATACAAAAGGTCATAAGTGTCGAATTTTTCTTTTTCCTTTTTACACTCGAAAGTCTACAGTTCCGAAAATTATTCCCCCCCTCTCTAATTTTAAATATGGTTTCTAAGCTTTGATAAAAAATTCTGAATTCAAATTGAAAGCTTTTTCGCCTAATTTTTTCTTTTAAAAATTAAGTTTTTTATGCTTTTGTTTTTTAATGTTACTAGAAACAAAAATGTAGTGGACAATGAACCTTGGTACAATTTTTGCTAAATAATGTAGGTTTTATTTATATTTTTGTGATACTCTCGTATTATCAAATATAGAAATAAAATGTTATTTCCATTTTAAAGAAATAATTTTATGTTTTTTTTTAAGGGACGGAATCCAAATGGTTGCGGCTAATAGTTCTATCCTGGCACATACTGGCGGATACTCCGGCATAGTTCCGCCGGATCCGGCGCACCAGATCAAAAGACCTAGAATAGACTCCCGTGGAACTCCGATAGCACCCCTTTCAATCGATACTAGGGAATCCGTTAAGGTACACTTTAATATTGTCTATTGATAAGAATTTATTTTATTAATTAATCGCTCTGAGATAGTTTTTTAATTGATCAGAATTTATACAATTTCTGTTGATCAATAATCAGAATTTATTTGTCTGGATGGAAATTTGATTTGTCAATCGATCAGGCATTTCTGGTTAATTGATTAGATTTTTTATTTTGATAGAACTTAGGAGCCAATTACCCGGGAATTATTTGTCAATTGATCAGGTTTTTGTGAATCAAGATCAGAATTCATATTTTCAATCGATCAGATTTTATTTTTTTTTATTTGTGAATAGTTCCAATCTCATTTCCTTAGTGATGATTTTGAACATAATTATTTTTGTAAACTCATTTAATTTGTGAATTTATTTAGCTCAGCGCAATCCTGCACTATTTAATCTTTAGCTTAACACCTAGTTAATATGCAGTAGAAAGCCAAACCCTCAATATTCTTTCTAAAATTTGCTAAATATTTGGAAGGATTTTGCATGGAACATTGAACTCTGCATATTTATATTTCGCAGAAACTTACAATTTCAGCCAACTTGGAACCTCCATTTCTTAGTTCTAACTATACAGTAAATACACTTCTCTGTTCTAACCCTACACTTCTCTGTTCTATCTCTACACTTCTTTGTTCTATCTCTACACTTCTCTGTTCTGTCTCTACACTTCTCTGTTCTATCCCTTTACTTCTCTGTTCTAAATCTATACTTCTTTGTTCTATCTTTATGCTTCTCAGTTCTATCTCTACACTTCTCTGTTCTATCTCTACACTTCTCTGTTCTATCTCTACACTTCTTTGTTCTATCTCTACACTTTTCTGTTCTATCTCTACACTTTTCTGTTCTATCTCTACACTTCTTCGTTCTATCTCTACACTTCTCTGTTATATCTCTACACTTTTCTGTTCTAAATCTTTCCTTCTCTGTTCTAATCTACACTTCTCTGTTCTAATTTACACTTCTTTGTTCTAAATCTATACTTCTCAGTTCTATCTCTACACTTCTCTGTTCTAAATCTATACTTCTCAGTTCTATCTCTACACTTCTCTGTTCTATCTCTACACTTCTCTGTTCTATATCTACACTTCTTTGTTCTATCTCTACACTTCTCTGCTCTATCTCTATACTTCTCAGTTCTATCTCTACACTTCTTTGTTCTATCTCTACACTTCATTGTTCTATCTCTAAACTTCTTTGTTGTATCTCTATACTTCTTTGTTCTATCTCTACACTTCTTTGTTCTATCTCTACACTTCTTTGTTCTATCTCTACACTTCTCTGTTCTATCTCTACACTTCTTTGTTCTATCTCTACACTTCTTTGTTCTATCTCTACACTTCTCTGTTCTATCTCTATACTTCTCTGTTCTATCTCTACACTTCTTTGTTCTATCTCTTTACTTCTCTGTTCTATCTCTACACTTTTTGTTCTATCTCTACATTTCTCTGTTCTATCTCTATACTTCTCTGTTCTATCTCTACACTTCTTTGTTCTATCTCTACACTTCTCTGTTCTATCTCTACACTTTTTTGTTCTATCTCTACACTTCTCTGTTCTATCTCTTTACTTCTCAGTTCTATCTCTACACTTCTCTGTTCTATCTCTTTACTTCTCTGTTCTATCTCTACACTTTTTGTTCTATCTCTACACTTCTCTGTTCTATCTCTACACTTCTCTGTTCTAAATCTTTCCTTCTCTGTTCTAATCTACACTTCTCTGTTCTATCTCTATACTTCTCTGTTCTATCTCTACACTTCTTTGTTCTATCTCTACACTTCTTTGTTCTATCTCTACACTTCTCTGTTCTAATCTGTACTTCTTTGTTCTATCTCTACACTTCTTTGTTCTATCTCTACACTTCTTTGTTCTATATCTATACTTCTCTGTTCTATCTCTATACTTCTCTGTTCTATCTCTACACTTCTTTGTTCTATCTCTACATTTCTCTGTTCTATCTCTACACTTCTTTGTTCTATCTCTACACTTCTTTGTACTATCTCTACACTTCTCGGTTCTATCTCTACACTTCTCTGTTCTATCTCTACACTTCTCTGTTCTAAATCTTTCCTTCTCTGTTCTAATCTATACTTCTCTGTTCTAATCTATACTTCTCTGTTCAAAATCTATACTTCTCTGCTCTAAATCTATACTTCTCTGTTTCTGTACTTTTTCCCTCGACAAAATTTCTCCCGGCACTCTCATTTTTCTCCCCTCTTTTTAATTTGTTTGCCCTTCTTTATTTCTTTTAAAATTTACTTCACTTATTTTTTTCTACATTAAGCATCTTATTTCATTTAACACATTTTCGAATACATTCTGTCTTCACAGTTCTCCTTTCTCTTTAATGGAGGGGGATTTTCAATCCAATTTTTGTTATTACTTAATTTTTCTTTCTTTCTTTCCAGTTTGAACAAAAACCTTTTTTTTTTTTTTTTTTTGTTCCGAACGTTATTTCTATTTTTCTATCCGGATATTTATTATTTCTAGATGGAATGATTTGTTGTAAATCTACATTTTATATTCCTTATCATGGAGTATTTTATCTGCAGAAAGTGTGTGTGCGTGACTAAAGTTTTATTTGCGAGGTTTGGTGAGGGGCGGGGGGACCTACTCTTTGCATTCATAAAACTCCCTTAACCAAACCTTCTCTTTCTCTCTCTATCTCTCGTTCTACTTGTATATTCTTCCTTAAATCTTAAGCTTTTTCTTTTTTATATCCACTGATTTTAATTTTGTCCACTTTTTTTCTTTATATCCATTTATCTTGTTCTCTTTCAAGTTTTGTGTTCATCTAGTCTTTCTATGTCCTTTTTGTTTATTTTTTTTCATGCATTTTTCTCTTTTTCATGCATTTCTCCCTTCTTGTTTTTTTCCTATTTCATTCTCCAAATTTGTTCATCCAATTCTTTTTCTCATTTATTTCTACTATGTTTTTATTTTAATTTTTTTGGAAAGTTTAAAATAATATCTGTTTAGGAGGCTACAGGGTACCAGCCCCAGGTTGAGGCCATCTCCCCGACACCTGAGGATCGTCCGGCTGAAAGGGACGATATTAAATCGACGAAGGACGATCTCCTTCAGAAGATTTCTAAGGTCGATCGTGAAATCGCCAAAGCTGAATCTCAAATAGCAAAACTTAAGAAAAAACAGGTTTGTCACTTTTCTGGGGAAAAATATTTATTATTAAATCCCCCTACCTCGAGTAATCCATAAATTTTGTATTGAAACCCTTCATCCTCCTGCAACCTCCTTCCTAGCGAGGATAGCAGAGGATTCATGGATTTATATTTTATATCAATCATATTTATTTTATATAAGGGGAAGGAACCATTAACAATACACATATTAAGAAATAAAACCTTTTACCAATTCATTTATTGTCTCAGAAAAAGTAAGCGAGTTAACGGGACTATCTTTGCAATTTCAAGTGACCCCCCAATTTAACAAAAAATGGAATGCCTGATTCACCATGGTACCCTTGAACCTTCATTTGATCAACAGTATGGATGATGTCGTTTTTTTCAAGCTTGAGCAGTTTTTAATTCTGACAATTTTTCCTTCTTGTTTACGGTTTAAAAATCCGCAAGTCATTTTTATAGAGAACCCGCAATTAAATAGAATGGATATCTCAGTTTTTAAAGGGTACCGTTGTGAATCGGACATGTCACACTAAAAAATGGATGATCAGAAAAAACTAACAGTTTATTTTGCAGGAAGAACTTGAAGATGCGGCGAAGAAACCGTCCACCGACTCGTCGGTGGACGAAGAGAAACCGAATCAGAGCACAGCGCAGAACGTTTATTCTGAGAATAGGTAACCAGGCCAAATTTAATCAAATGCATTTATGTAAACAAAACAATGGTCGGGACCCATACAGCTGTGGATTGGAAAGACGACATCTTATGTGTGCTATGTCATCATGCAAATAGTTTCACCAGTAGCCTAGAAAGTTACTGGACAATGCTACTTTTCATATCCATTGGACTACTCAAGGTCATAATTTGAGGCTTATAAGTCGTCTTCCTATTCCACTGTTTAATGATTCTCAATGTATTATTTCACTACGTAGATTTGTGACTGATTTTCTAAATCCAAAGAACTCTTGAGATAGAAAAAACGAGGTTTTAACTCTAGAGTTTCGATAAACAGAATTTGGTTTATTAAAATTGCAAATCATGCTCAATGCTGCCTTAGTAGCCATTGTTTAGTGAACATATAGTTCTACAGTTTAACTTTTACGATTGAAAATTAATTTGTTTTGTTTTTAAACTTAATTTTCAAGAATAAAGTTAAATGAAAACCTAGTTTTTTAAAGATGTTTGTCTTTTCCTTACAATTTTAAGGAATATTTATCTAAAGTTCTCCTTATTAAAAAGTTTTTATAAGAAGCTTTAACAAATAGATAAATGAGAATAAAATATTCAAAAAAGAATATTTTAACAGAAAAAAAAAGATTTTAACCTAATAAGAATTTAAAATTGTTAACACGAGTCTTAAAGTCACAAAACGTGAAGTTATGAAAATTTAAAAGTGTTTTAAGAAAAGTATAAGATGAATAATATTGACGTAGTAATAAAGGAAATTTTGCTTTAAAATATCGGAAGATCATAAAAGTTTTTAACAGTAAAAAAATTTAAAAAAGAATAAATTGAAATATTTGATACTGAAGAATACAGAAACTTAAAAAATATTAGGTTCAAAATAATTGTTGTAAACGAAAAGCGTTTTTTTGTATTAAAATAGAAATGCTATACTATAGATACCGAATATATTTGAATTAAAATATAAATAATAACAAAAAAAAAACTTAGCTGATGCAAACTTTCTATTAGAAGGATACGCATTTTTGTAAATGTATTTTAGTTTCAAAACTTAATTTAAAAAAAAGTCAAATTGATATAAACTAAAGATAGGAAAATATATATCTCAATATATATATTAAAAACAAATACTAAAACTTAAATTTAAAAAAGCCAATATTTGAAAATATCAAAACATATGATTTAGTAAAATATAAAACTAAAAATATTCGTTTTAGACGGAAAGCCAGTCAGAGCCACGCTTCACTAAACCGGTTTTCCCCCGGTAACCTCCTTCCCTTGTACAACCAGCCCTCCGACACAGAGGTCTACAGCAAAAACAAGAAAGAGTAAGTGCGCTCATTTAGTTGTACTCCATGTTTTTACATTACATAGAGAAGATCGATTTTTCCGTCCTTACCATTTTAAGTTCACACATTAAATATTTAAACTACTTTTATAGAAGATTTTATCTCACAGCGTAGATTTTTATTATCAAAACTTAAAATATCTAAAAACTTAAAATCTGCATTAGTTTAGCTCCCTGGATCCGGATTCACAAAGTTACGGATTTAAGCGGCAAAATTTTAGCAACAACATCTGAACATCTGAAAAAGAAACTGTTCGACTTCAAAACACATAATTTAGTTACCAATGAGATACATTTTAAGTATTTAACCTTCATAATCAAGGAACTGTATATATAGTTTCTGGAAAAAGAAAGAATTTTTCTTTGTGGAAAATGATTAAATTAATAAAAAAAATTCTTTGTATAGTTATACTGTATTCAAGCGGAAATTAGTTGATTACTTCAAGAAGAAAAACGAGGAAAATGAAACCCGAGACAGGTTAGATTTCTTTCATTTTTTTATTAAAAGTTTACTTCTATATATTCAGAATAAGTAATGAAAAAAAATTAGCGTTCTTTTACAAAACACACCAGATTTTCCAGGGTTTATGTTTAAGGTCGACAAAATTAGCATTTTTTTCAGAAATGTAATAAAAGTAAACTCTGCAAAATGTTCTGCAATAAGTATTGATATTTCAAACTGTCTAAATGTCTAATAGGCCAGTTTTTAAACTTCCCTCTCCAAATGTTTAAGTTGGCTTTATAGATTTAAAGCTGTCTGTCTAAATTTTAAATCGTCTGACGAAATTTCTTCACTGTCCAGCTGTTATATTTTTGATTAGTCTAACTTTCTAGCTGTCTTGCTCCAAAACTTTATTTCGAAATGTAACGTTCAGGGTGGCCAAAATGTACGGATTCTACGGATTGATTTTTTTAACCCTAAAATTGTACGGATTGTACGGATTTGTTTTCAAATTGTACGGATTGTACGGATTTTTATCCTGGAAAATACACCGTTTTTTTTAAATTTTCACTCATTACAGCAAATTTTTCATGAAAATAAAAAAAAATTCTCGTCAAAATGAAGTTAGTTTAACTTATTTTCTGCATTCTAAATAATATTAGATTGATAAATGTTTCAATTGACAATCAAAATTCATTCATAATTTTCGAGATATGTCCAAGAAGTGTTTATTTGAGAATATGTTCCATAAGTACTTATTTGATTGCTTATTCAAGAAGATGTTCCAGTATCCTGTACCCAGTATCCTGTACCCAGTATCCT
>NW_019396472.1:0-24588 GCF_000591075.1 Eurytemora carolleeae | reverse complement strand
TGTTTTTTTTTCAAAAATGGGATTTTTTTCGAAAATTGTACTGATTGTACAGATTTTTTAAAAAAATGTACGGATTTTTAAAAAAATGTACGGATTGGTTTAAAAAAATGTACGGATTGTACGGATTTTTAAAAAAAAAAATTGTACGGATTGTACGGATTGTTTTTCGAAAATTGTACGGATTGTACGGATTTCTTCTGAAAATGTACGGATTTTTGTACGGATGTGTTCAAAAAAGTTTTGGCCACCCTGAACGTTGTTTAACTTAATAAGCTGTAGCTCCAAAACTGTCTTTCGAAATGTCAAATTATCCAGCAGTGCAGCATTAAAACTGTTTTGTGTATTGTATATTAATGCCTTTCGTTCTTAATCTCGTCTTCCTACTTCTATATTTACTGAGTTCTCCCTATCTGAGGAATAGTTCTGTTTTAATATGCATTATAGGGTTTAAACTGTCAAATTATACTTGTATTGAAGAAAACTATCTATTTAGCTTAAAAACAACTTGTTTTTCCAGCCTAAAATGTTGATAACAAAAGTAACGAAAAACACTTCTATTTATTCGAGAAAAATAATAACTGATACAATATTAAAGCATTTCCTGCATTATTTGTTAATTGAAAAAAATGAAGATAAAAAAGATTTGTGTGTGAACGTAAATTTGGCAAAATTTTAATTCAATTATTTTAGGAACCGGTCGTATTGTATATGAAAGTACATCTCAAATTGTAATATTTTGCTGGATTTATCATATTTAACAGATTTTCAAGCGTATTCATGGAAAATAATTTTGACAAATATGCTCTATTTTTATGAATCTGACATATTATTTATGATCTGATTTTTATAGTTTTGGAGGAAACATTTTTTGATAAAATAAACTCTTTTTTCGTCTTTTTGTTCTCAGTAAACTTAAGAATAAATTGCACGGTTTAACGTTTTTTTATGACACAACAATTTAAACCATTTTCACCCATGTTAGAATTATCGAATGTTTGTGTATATTTCCCTTTTCTCTAAGAGTTTAATTTCAATGTATACAACTGTCATAAGCTTGTACGTTGAAATTTATTTTGAAGAAATTTATTTGAATTTTTATTGCGAATTTACAAAGTTTCAATGTTTAGGTACATGACAGTAACGTACTGCAAGCTGACGAGTGTATGGACGAAGAAGGTTGATAGAGCCGAAAATAGTAAAAAGAAGAAGGAGAGAGAAGGAAAGAGTAGAGAAATGTATGAGAAAATGTTCCCAGAGCTTAGGAAGCAACGTGAAGATAAGGTACATAATTTATTGCAGTACACTGTGCACTATCTTAAAGGGACTGTCAGGTATTTTTGTAAGCCGGCGGACCATAACTAACTATTTAAAGATTATTGAAACAAATGCGCTTTTCTGTCTTCTATTTTAAAATCTTTGCTTTTGGGTTTCTTCAGAAAAGAAGGTTTACTAAAGTTTTGCCATGTTTTGGTTCGAAGGTTATCATTGGTAATTGATGACAGTTCACAAAGAAATAAAAATTCTTAATGTTAAAATTCCGCCGATAATCTCTCTTAAGTAAGATTATAAAACAAGTAAAATCATATATTTGATATTTTTTTATCTACAATGTGCACACTGTATATTTTCCGTTGTCATTCATGATATAATATTGTTAAGGAAAAATCAGATGTGTACTGAACAAAACAGAACACCTTTTTTAAGTACAAAACAACTATTTGAAGTACAATGACATCAATTTACAGTACAATGACAATTGTATTCTGTACAGCAATAACATGTATTAACAGTCCAATGATAGCTGTTTACAGTGCGATAACAGTTGTTGACTAAAAACAGCTGTCTACGGTACAATTACAAGATCTGTACGTCTACATTATATTAAAATTTGTTTAAGGCAACAGCTGTTTAAAGTTCAAAAAAAATTTATTCACCTGTTTAAAGTACATCGACTGTAGTTACAAGTCACTCTGTGTTACAGGAAAGAAACCTGACTCGTTGAAAAATAAACAATAAACAATTCTTAAAAATCTTCTAAATTTAGTAGATATGATGAAATAATATGAATGAAGATCTAACAATATTTTATTTTCTAGGAACGGAATGAACGATTGGGAACTCGAGGAACAGTTCGTTCTGATCAGGAGTTCCAGGATGTTATTGATAGAATACAGGAACATGAGGTAGGAATAGTATTAACGGATCAAGATATTCTTTAATGGAACAATATATCCTTCAATGGAACGGTATATCCTTAAATGGAACGGTATATCCATTAGTGGAATTGGATAAATCTTTAAATGGAACGATTTATTCTTAATCGTTTTTGAACAGAACGGGATATTATAAGAAAAGCTATCCATTGTGGAAATTAAAAAAAAATTTAGTTAATTTCTTCCATGAATCGTTATAAGAACAAAAACATTTTTGAAAGGAAAAGATTTCTAAACTTTTACTTTAAATACTTTCTCAAGAGATAAGATTTTAAGTTTTTTTATATAATTTTACCTGCAAAACAGAAAAAGAAAAATTTCAAGTGTTGTATTATTTTGATCGAAAATCTTTGGAGTAAAAGTTTTTTTTGAGAAAATATTTCTCTGAAATTAAAACTTCAAAGCTTTTAAGAAGTTTTTCTTCTTAAATGATTTTCTAAATATTTAAGATTTTCTAAATTTTTAATATTTTCAAGATGGAAGAGAAGAAAATGCATTCCTACGCCGTCATACCGCCACCCTTGCTACCGCCGGAGGACCGCCGGCGAAAGTTTACCAACAACAACGGTCATATACCGGACCCAATGCTAATCTACAGCGAACGGAAGTTCGTCAATATGTGGACGGACGCAGAAAAAGAAACCTTCAGGTTTGTAATTCTTAAAAGTGTTTCAACATTTTCTTTATTTTTCTTCAAATTTGTCTTCTGCAGAAACAAGGATGTTAATTGTTAAAATATAACAGGAAATACACAAAATCAACAATATCTTTCTCATCATAAATCAGAAAAAGGTTAAAAGTGAACACTGAACATGTCACAATGTGCATTTAACTTCATAAATTAAGGACTGCTTGACATTACGTGGACATCCCTTTAAACAATACTGTTATTCGGTTAAATGTGTGTGTGGGGGGGGGATGAAAAAAATCTCTCCCAATTAAAATATATTTAGAAAGTGAAGTTTGTTTAATCTGTTTTAACCAGAAGTACTTGAGCCTGGGTAAAGTACTAAAGAGTATTCATGTTTGAGTATTTGATTCTATTAGTTGTAAAGTGGTTCCACTAGAGGGATCAGTTTACACTATACTCCAGCACAAAGAAAATAGAGAAAATACAGGGTTGGCAAATGAACAGGAAAATGACTGGCGAATATATCATTTTTAGTTCCTTTGTGTCCAAAATATATAGTTATAGCCAGTTATAAATACTAAATCATTGCAGCATTCAAAGAACGTGCTCGAAGACGACAATCATTCCGTTTTTACTATTGCCAATTCTCACCGCTCATATTTGGCGGATTTTTAGCTGTGTTTTAGATACAGCGCAAAATTTATGTAAAATCACGGATTTGTGATAAAATCGCGAATTTAATTCAAAAGATTTAAAAAAAAACTTGCAAATGATTTGTAAAACCCTGATCTTCCAATAGAAAATAGAGTTTTAACAACAACAAAAATTGAAAAGAAGAAAATATTTGATTTAAACGAAATTCGTTAATAAACATTTTTAAGCTAAAACATATCCGGATCCATTTTTACAGGTTTCATCAGAGACCCCTCTAATTTTGAATTATCGTTTTTTTTTCTCAATATCATTAACTATTAATCTCAATCACTAACAATTAAATTAAAGACAAGTAGGGTGTACTGTCATGTTATTCCACACAGGGTTCTGTTCAGCCACAAGAAACTGGAGAGAGTTGTATAAGAACCTGACTGTTCTGAGCTCCCTTGATGCTAACACTAGATCCAGATTCAATCGAAAGAATTAACGTCTTTCCTACGAGTTTGGATACTTAATACCAGCTAACCAGACTTGTTATTAAGGAGTATAATTAAAGCTCCCAGTAGCAAAATCTCAATTTGCGTAACCCGTGTAAAATAAAAAGGTTACACAAAAACTAATAATATTTTGTTAAGGGAAAAGTACTTGCAGCATCCAAAGAACTTCTTCGTGATTGCGCAGTACCTGGAGCGTAAGTCCGTCCCGGACTGTGTACAGTACTACTATCTCTCAAAGAAGACGGAAAACTATAAACAGCTGTTGCGTAAGTCAAGAACGAAAGGCGGAACCAGAACCCGGCGCCCCAACAATCCCACCGGCGAAGTTATCGCACCCAACGTTCCTGGCGTTGTCACCCGCCGTACAGTACAAGGATTACAGGTAATCATATCTATATAAAGTAGTAAAACCCACAAGCTCAATTTTTTGTGGATATTTATGTAACTTCAGCCGGCCGAAATTTAACATTTTTGTCAACAAAATATATTAATATTTTTTGTGTTCATAGATAAATCTGCAAAATTCTTAGAAGCATAATGTACGAAGATAGAATGGCGACTTTTAAAGCAGCATTTAAACCTAAAAATTGTCACGGGAAAAATAAGCAAAGCCTATTTTTTCATTAAATTCTGAAATATTTATATTCTTCTAATAAATATTGGCGAAAGGTGGTTAAACCTTCTCATATTTTTTTCTTGTATTTTTTACGATTAATTTTGTCCAGGAGAAGGATGGAGATGGAAAAGTGAACAGTAGATCTAATACTCCCCAACCCTCTAGTAAACTGGATAAGGACTTGGTAGAAGAGAATTTAAGGTAATAGGAAAATTTTTTTTTTTAAAGAAGGTTCTGAGTTTTAATTATTCCAAAAATGGAAAGTTGAGAATTTTATTTTTCATTTTCTCTAAAGTTCAGTCCTAAGTAAACCTAATAAAAAATTTGAGTGCTTTGTTTTTTTCAAGTTTAATTTTAGAAAAAATTATTTCTGTCAGATGCATTTTTTTAAAAATTATCTTCTGTAAAAATCACTTCATTTTTGTCCCTTAGAAAAAAATTCTTGACTAAGAAAACTTAAAACTGAATTTGGACAAAGCGCAGAACGTTACTAAGTATTTTAAAAAATCGAAATCTTTAAATTTTCATGATTTTATTTTAGCAAAATTTTGATTATTTTTTCATTTGTTTAGTGAGAAGGACGGAGGAAAAGGACGTAAAGGTGGAAGAGAGAAGAAGGTTGATGAATCCTCGGATGACGAGGATACGGTTCAATCAGGTTAGTCAACTTAAACTACACCAGGGGTGTAATATTCCTTGAAAAACCTTTTTCCCTCCTGTCTGATTTTTTTGTTTGGTTTTCGGTCTATTGGAAAAATATATTTTTAGGGAAAAAGTATCAAAAAGATGAAAAAAACTCGCCTTTTGATGTTAAATTTTTCATCCCCCTGATTAATTTATGCAGTGGGACCCATCTTATCTAAAAAGAACATTAGATTTGGTGTAATAGTTGTTTGATCTAACTATATGATGTTTTTATTAGATTTGGTATAATAGTTGTTTGATCTAACTATATGATGTTTTTATTAGATTTGGTATAATAGTTGTTTGATCTAACTATATGATGTTTTTATTAAGTAAACATTACCTACCTTATTATATATTAATACCCTTTATTATATAATTAGTTAAAGTGTACTTGTCCAAAATATCTTTGTTGAATTTTGCTTAAAAGAAAATATTCTTGATTAATATAGAAGAGGGTAATGGGGATTTTTGTCACGAAACAGTCATCTTAAACTGATGTCGGACACAGAGATTTTATTTTCGTTATAAAATTACAGGGTTACCCCCAACGAATGAGACTGTAAAGACGGCCTAAAACTCACATAGATCCCTTGAATATATTAAGCATTGGAAAATAATCTTTTAATTTGGAAAAGAAAGAAATAAGTTGAAAGTTTCAGAGATTCATAAATATAAGAAAACAAACACTACAAATTCCGTACATGCCCCTCTAAAACCTCATCCTTTGTGGGTGACCCTGTACTAGTAAAGTCATACCACTCCACTGGGAAGAATACTAATTGATAAGAACTAGAATCTGGTTAAAACTGGGTCTAACTTTGACTATCCTTTAAAAGTGCGTATACTTGTATATAAAAGTACGCAACGATGACTCGTTTATTTTTGCACAGAGGATGACAACATGATTTTCAATTTTCTCTTCACACTACACTACAACCCTCCGGGTTTTATTTATCAGGGAATTTAATTTTCTTATTTTTCATGAAAAATAACAAATTCCGCTTAAATTGTTTCAAGCTCTGTTCAAGAAAAATTGATAATAACATATTTTTTTAACATTTCTAACATCGATATTATTTAATTATGCATTAACTGCCGATCCTTGAATCCTTAAATATTTGACGTCATTTCACAAACTTTTACAACTTTCTGCGAGCTCAGCAAATTTCATGGATTTGTTAAGTGGGGGAATAGTTTAAATCCAGGGGAAAAGAAACAAACGAAGCAGATTATTTTTAAAATCTAATCTAGCCTGAAAATAATTTCAGAGAATACAAAAATTTCTTCTTTATTTCTACTAATGATTTTTAGGATTAAGTATTTAGGTTTTCTACAGGTTCTAGATTTGTACTGTTTTAGTTCTGGTTCTAGGTTTCTTGAATTCAGTTTTTTTCTCATCTTAAAAGGTTCCAGGATTTCTAATAGCGGTTCTAAAAATCGTTCCAAGGTTCAAATAAAATTATTGAAAGATTGTTCCATTTCGCCGATTTTACGAAGGTTCAAAGATTATTGCTTGAGATTTCCAGAATCCAGAATCGAAATTAAGGTTCCAAAACTACTGTTAGAGGTTCCAATATTATTGTTTAGAGGTTCCAGGTTCCAATATTATTGTTTAGAGGTTCCAGGTTCCAATATTATTGTTCAGAGGTTCCAGGTTCCAATATTATTGCTTAGAGGTTCCAGGTTCAAATATTATTGTTTAGAAGTTCCAGGTTCCAATATTATTGTTTAGAAGTTCCAGGTTCCAATATTATTGTTTAGAAGTTCCAGGTTCCAGTATTATTGTTTAGAGGTTCCAGGTTCCAATATTATTGTTGAGAAGTTCCAGGTTCCAATATTATTGTTCAGAGGTTCCAGGTTCCAATATCATTGTTTAGAGGTTCCAGGTTGTTGAAATGTTGTTTGGTCGTCTTCTGAGCTATGATCTGATGCGTTCTCTAAAATTAAAATAACAATTAGAAAATCATTTTTGTTTACTGATAATAGTTTTGGTTTGTGTATTACATTAGTTGGGTAAGTATAAGTATAAGTTGTAGTTTGTAAGTGTACTTCAGTAGTTTATAAGTGTACTGCACTATTGTGTAAGCGTACTGCTCTATTATTTCAGTGTACTGCACCTGTGGTGTGCCACATTTTCTTGTGTTTATGAACAAAGTAGTAGGAAGGGAACTTGGCCCCGCACTGCTTACATGGGTAGTACTGTACATTCGTGTCCTTAAGAACTAGAAGAAAATATTTATTTTTAAATTCTGAAGTTTTTAAAAAGTTATTATAATTAAATTAAAAGTTATAATTCTGGGTAACATTGGGTATGCTTGATTTTATATATTTACCGGATAGGTTTGAAGTAATCTCTTTTTCCTGTAGTTCTTCATAAACTGGATTAATATGTCTTCTCTGCATCAGAAACCATTCATTTAACTGCATAATATACAAGATTTCGTAAATATGGGTTATTTTTATCTTATTATGTTATTATCATAGTCTGAATTTAATATTTTGAAGAAAGTATGGTTTCCTTGTGTTTCTGATAACAATAATGGGATTTGAACACGTGGTTGCAGAACACACACGTATAAGTTTCTCCTACAAATTATGTTTTAAAAATTTATATTTTTTCTTCCTTAAACAAATTAATTGCTACCGGTTTCATTTTCTTGATCATCAACTGAAATTTCTTCCTCTTGGGTTTTATCTAAAAAAAAGCTTAAATTATTTGTTTGATGATCGTGAACTCTTTTAAGACTATACCCGATTCACATCGGTACCCTGTAAAACTTTCGCTGAGCATAAAAATAGATATCCTTGTTTTTATATCTGAAAATGTGACGAAATCCGGTATTTTCAATTGAAAATTTTCAATGTTAAAAAGGTTAATTTGTGAATCGTGGATGCCCCTCTACAGTTTCTTTGATTCCTACCTCGTGTGTTCTGATTTTGCTCTATGTTAAAGAACTGGTTAAAAATCCTGTGGAATTTGACTGGCCCATCGCAGGCAGCTAGGAGTCGGCACTGGTTACAAGCTTGTAGAATTTTTAAACAACAAAATGGGTTTTATAAGTTGTATTCGGTTGAATTAATACAAAAAAAGGTATTTTTTTGTAACCAGTTCCTGCATTCTGTTCAGACATAATATTCCCTTCTGTTTCCACAATATTTGATAAACCTAGAATATTTGGTTAAGTTTGAAGGGTGCCAACTTTTTAAAGGGGTTGTAGGATTATTTCCGCAGTTGGTCGATACTATTGGTTTTCTGTATCAACCACAGGGTTCATGTTTGTAAATTGACGGGATTCATTTCAAACGGGTAAAAATAAGTTTTGTAGAAAGTAATATCTATTGTGTGCAGATATTGAATATATATTAACAATATTTACTGTATATATATTTACTTTTTTCTCTTGCCAATGGTTTCTCGACAGACGCCAGGGGTTTATTCTCATTCTCAGTACTAGAATCTAAATTAGGGAAATATTTAGAATACAAGTCATTCAGGTCGCTTCGTGCCCCTTTCAGCTTTTATTAGTTGTTTTTAAACCGCTCTTTTTTCCTTTTACATTTCACGGATTTTTGTTTTGTTTTCAAAAAAAAATATCAACGTTTTCTACGCAATCACTAAAAAATTGGAACCTTGTCGGTCTAGCTGTAATGATGTTTATTGGATACAAATCAACCAATTATAAATAAATAAAAGATCACCTGCTTTCTGAGGTTCAGTGATTTCCTGTAAATATACACATATTTAGATGATTTTTTAAAAGTGATATATTTAAAAATATCAATTATACTGTTTACCATTGGTTTTGCCATCTGTTGACTGATTGTGACAGGAAGACAAGAAAGTCCATGGACTTCATCTTGGACTGAAAGATTCAAATGGTTTTGTAGTCCATGGACTGTAGTATCAGTCAGTCGGCTGTACATTGGCAGAAGGCGGCTTGGTGTCGGACGAATAATTCTAAGAAAAATAATTGGTTTAAATTCAAAAGTTTATTTTTTTTTAATTCTTAACTCACCTTGAATTGGCACTGTTTGCGCTCCAGGCTTGCGACGGTTGAGGTACTGGATAGGGAAAAATATCCTTCCTTTACATCAAAAGTATAATTGTCTATTTTGTGTGAATTGTATAGCTATTTTGCTTTTAATGGTCACTGTTTTTGTTTAAATAGTCGCAATTTTGTTTTAATGACGCCATGTTGGGTTAAAGACGCCATGTTTTCAACTGACGCCAATTTTTAAATGAACTCTATTTTGGTTGTTTAAACAGTCACTATTTTTTACCTGTGATTCAAAATGTGGAGAGGATCCAATGGGGTGGAAGGACTTAACTCAATTGGTCTTGTTTGCAGAATTGGTTTGGTCTGGGGTTGGAGGAGGGATGAGAGGGCTGATGGAGAATGACCAAGGGTTAAGGAGGGGGGTGGGAAAAATTTACTGTGATTTTGAATATATTGTTGACATTGAAGAACTGCGGTTGGGAATTGGAACACTTGAGCATACCAGAATATCTTAATATTAAATCCTTGAAATAACAAGAACAAATGTTTTCTTATAAAAAAGAAAGTATTAATTTTAAGACTAAATTAACTAACCTCAAAAACGTTAGAATGAGATAATGTCATGTGACCAGTGTGAAGGCATGAGAGAAGGTTGGAAAACACCTGAAAAATGTTAATTAGATATCAGATTATTTTAAGACCGTAGTTTTTGTTTAAATATAACCTCGGGGCTGACGGGAGGGAGGGTTGGATGAGCCCACAGATTGTTTAAGTATGAAGAATGGTTTGCTGCGGCCAGCAATCTTTCTATAGTACATTTTTTATATAAAACTTTTAATATTAAATTTCTTTAAATTTCTTATTTATTAAATTCATAATTTTACCATTGACTTCTTCTGGTGTAATCGGTATTTCGGAGTGAAGCATTATTTTCTACAAAAATATTCTTAGTAAGCTATTTTTTTATCAAGAAGTATCAATAAGGACAGCTGAAGAACTATTAAATCTTGATATATGCATAAATGTGAATGGTTGATATGGAACTCAGAACTGAAGCTTTTCATTTCAATCTTCTTCATATATACCCAGGATGAAAAGGGATGAATAGGGATGAATAAGAATCAAGAATGTATTCATGAAGTTTTGAGTAAAATCCTAGGTTTTGTTTATCCTTAATCCCCTGGTGTTAACTCTAGGTTTTAACCCCTGTGAAGAATATCTAACCCTGCTCCTAGTTCCTCTAGTTCCTAGAGCCCTCAGGGATCTAAACTCAAGCGAATCTGTTAAGTAAACTAAACCAGAGTCCGACTGATGAATTTCACATGAATCCAATAAAGAAAATTATTTGCCGAGGAAAATTTGAAAGAGAAACCTTGATCTATTATTATATTGTGCACATGTTCCAACATTAAGTATTTAGTACTTGTATTGTAGAGGTTTTTTTAAGTTGATGAGCTGTTCACGTTTCTCATTTTTATTTTGATTCATTTTAATTTTGGGTTTTCTTAAAAGTGACCTTTGGTCTAAAAAATGGGGGAATTTGTTTTAATGAATCACTTTTCAAGCTAGAAAATGGGGGAATTTGTTGTAATGAATCACTTTTCAAGCTAGAAAATAGAGGAATTTGTTGTAATGAATCATTTTTCAAGCTAGAAAATGGGGGAATTTGTTGTAATGAATCACTTTTCAAGCTAAAAAATGGGGGAATTTGTTGTAATGAATCACTTTTCAAGCTTGAAAATGGGGGAATTTGTTGCAATGAATCACTTTTCAAGCTAAAAAATGGGGGACTTTGTTGTAATGAATCACTTTTCAAGCTAGAAAATGGGGGAATTTGTTGTAATGAATCACTTTTCAAGCTAGAAAATGGGGGAATTTGTTGTAATNCATGAGATGCTGAGACAAATGTTCCACCAGTTTCTGTTCTCTCTATCCAGTCTACAGCCTAGAATAGTAGAGATTCAATGCTAACGATCCATTATATATATATATGTCAGCTATAGCTAGCCGAACTGCTGGACCGAATGGGCGGACATATGTAGAGATTAGTTCATAAAAGTCGAAGAAATAAAAAATTAGCGAATCAGCATTTTATCATAAATCTCCATATTCTAAAATACAATCCTTATTTTGGTTGTGGTTCGCCTCGACATGAATAAAATTTATATTTTGCTCTCAAATATTTTCTTCTACTGAATTTAAATGGCAATTATATAGTTAATTCTAATTCCATAGTATTTGCATAACATGTGTCCATAATCAAACATACTAATGAAGCCTTATCTCTCAAGTCGAATTACTAGAATTAAATATATATCCAAAAAAAATAACTATGAAGGCTGTATAAAATCTATCTCGAAATATAAAATTAAGTCAGTACCTCTAAACAAAGACCCTCGCCTTGAAACTTAAAAAGTTAAAATTAATTTCCAAAATTAAAAATTTTAGTCCCGAAAATGATTTACGAAACTTAAAAACTCCCATCCCGAACTTAAAACTCCCGTCCTGAAATTGATACCAAAAATCTAAATTTCCAGTAAATATCCCGAAAAAAATTCCCGGTCCCGACTTTAGTTCATATCCCGACGAGTATGAAAAAGTTGATATGATAAAAGGATATAAGATGTAGCTGAGTAAATAGAGGACCCACTCATCTTATAATTAATTCTTGCCGGGCCCGGGAATACCACATAAAGATACTTACTCGACCCGGGAAAAAAATATAATATTTTTTAGATCCTCTGGACATGTAAAGCTAACAATGTGTTTAAAGAAAGGAATTATCAAGCTGAAGCATCTTTGCAAATTTTGAGCTAAAACTTTTGTTAACTTGGAATTAAATCTAGTAAATATGTATGCACCTATATGATGGACTCTGGACTCCCTACATTTTTATGGACCCTGGACTCCCTATATATTGGTGGACCCTAAACCTACTTCATATGAATCAAATTTAGACCGAACTCTTGTGTAAACATTATATTAATCATGGAATTGGAGAGCAAACATATGTTCCACACAACTTTTTCAGATTTCAATTCATAAAATTCCCTTCACTGACAGACCATTTCTTTTCAGGATTTAGGAAAAGGGGGGGGGGGGGTTATGACAAACATTTTAGCACTCCAATCACGATAGGTTAACCTACGAAATAATTTTTAATTTGAAAAACAAGTTACTTGGATTGCATTCATACATATGGAAGACGCAATGCTTCTTGTAAATTTTGAGGAATTTGAAAAAAATAAGGGCTAGGATCAGTCAAAATTTAATTATCTGTTATATTTGTTTCTGTGTAGACAAGAAGTCGGAAAATTTGTACTGCCACCCAAATCATAACTTAAAGTTATGAAGATATGGCACATTCCGTTACTAAAAACTAGTTTTGTCGTAGTACTCTTCTGAAAAATATATATTAAAAGACTTTCCACTAATGTATTAAACTTAATTCCCTCTTTGTTTGATGAAAGATAAAGAAAAGAACCTAATTTCATTTATATTTAATACTTAAACGGTATAATTTGTTGACAAACTTTTTCAGATGAAGCATTTTAATCATATCCTATATATAAAGAGGTTACTTTTTATTGTAACGTTTCGCGGAATACCCTCTAGCTCACATTAGTTTTAAGACACGTATATTTGGTCCGTTTTAAATATAGGCGGTATAGAAAAGTATAATGTTTCTTTGAAAGTACAATTCTATTCTTTACTTTTAATTTTTAAATATATTTAAGGGGAAAAAATAAAGAAAACGTCAAAAGTAACAATTTGATTTCGTAAAGTTATCTTGAATTTGAAGTATGGAAGTAGGAGTTAGGACGGCCCTAGAAGACTGATTTGATTTGAATTACAAAATGCTGGGTAAAAGAAGTTATCACGTGTCTAAATCGTTAATATCTAACCAATCTTCTATCGGAGACAACATTTTGCACATAGAGGGGTAACTATAAATTGGAATAGACTTCAAAGACGACCTGAAACTGAGATTGTTCAAATAATTAATTCATCGCTAGCTAGGTCTGAAACTCGTAAAATATGACGATTCGAAGAATGAAAATTGTTTTGTCCTTAGTCAAAGAGAATAGAATATATTATAGTGAAATTTAAAAAAAACCCTGGGTATGAATTTTGTCAGTCACTTTGAGCCTAAAAGGGAGTTAAAAGTGTACAATTCATGTAAATGTTCACAAATTCTACGCAGTACATCACACTAATACAATTCCAATTTCTTTGTTTTATACAGTTGTTAAATAACTTTAAACGTGTGTGTTTGCTATAGGTGAATTGAAATCATTATTTTAATAAAAGTAAATACCTACAAAATTGTTACTCTTTTTTGCTTCAGACTCTTTTGTATACTGCAAGTAATATCTTGTTTTAAATAATTGTTTTAAGCTTTTAGGGCGCTTCGTGCCCATCTTATATTGAAATGTTTTCCTTCCATTTCACAGTTTTATGAATCCCACTGTATAAAAGTTATGAATTTAAAATTCAATTGGTTTTACTGTTTGATTACCTCAAATTAAAAATTATGTTTTTTACTAAATAAAAACATCAAATTTATTTTTATGGAAGCTTATTCTGAAATGAAGTAAACCTGCAGTATGGAAACAGTACAACAAAATGGCCGTTTTACACTTTTTTCGAGTAAATTCCACTTTAATATATTCTATTTTCTTTGGCCATAATTTTAATTATGTACGTGTAAAATAACTAATTATGACAGTAGAATATAAGACTATTTCCTCTTCCGATTCAAATATTAGCTTTTTTTCTCTTCCGGCAGCCATGAGCCATTTACATGTACATTTAGGACCTGTAAAGTGTGATTTTTAAAAATCCAGCCGCGTCACGCAAAAAAAGCACAACTCAAACCATTTTTTAAATTCTACATAAGAATAAACTATTAATATTTAAAAAAGAGGTCGTTTGTTTTAGATTTTGTGGGTAAACTAAGTAATTTTTCGTAGTCTGAAAAATTGTTCAGAGTAGTCTGAAGAATAAGAAAATATTATTAAAATCACAATATTTAGTGTCATGACTTACGCGTTACAGATTTTATCAAAAAAAATAAACAATTTTTAGCAATTTTCTCTTAACACATTGCACATTTTCACACAAGGGTACCCTTCCAAACTAAAGTGTATTTTATGGTGTGTCATGGTTAATATTCATATTGCTCTCAAAAATAAGCCATTTTTTTTATGAAAATCAGAATTTAGATTTTCAGAAAAACAGTTTTGCAGTTTACATTAAGAGGAATCACTTTAATATAAAGATTTAAATATATTTTTTGCGTGATGTGGCTGGATTTTTGAAAATCACACTTTAATGGCCCTAAATATATCATAAAAGTAGTTTTACCCGGAAGAATCAAATGTGGTGGTACGGAAGAGGAAATAGTGGTGGCTCATGTCTGCCGGAAGAGTAAAAAGTTATTATGTGGCCCGGAAGAGGAAATAGTGGTGCATGTGGCTCATGGCCGCCTGCCTGTGCTCTTCTTAGGGGGGTACACCTCTTTTTCATGAATAAACTTATTCAATGAAACTTGCATAACTGTAGACCAGGAGGACGACATTTAAGTCATCATACAGGGTTACTCAAAAAGGTTGAGACTTCAGAGACGACTATACGAAATATATACTGTTCGTTTTCTTATATTAATGATTCCCTTAATCTTTTTTCTTAATTATAGTGAAAACCATAGATTTTTTTCCGGGTGGTTTCATGGGGAAAATGGTTGGCATAGGTATGCCAAATATTTTGCTATTTATTTCATATCGCGAAGGTAGGCCATTACGGAGGCAGAAGAGTTTTAAATTTTACCTAAATAAAGTTTGACATCATTCTCATGTCTCTAAAGATTTAAACATAATTTAATCATTGCAATACTTTAGTCTATCCATATTTTATGCCCTAACTTGGCCAGATTTGTTCAACAGAAAATAAATGAAGGACGAGGATTTCGAGGTAGTTCGGACGAGGAAATGAGGAGAATGTGGCTCGGACAAGAAGTTGTTGTGGCTGGCCTTCCTCCCCTTGGTTAAGCCTTCTGCCTTAAATTTAGACTTTTAGTAGCCTTTGATTGGACAAAGAAAAAACACGTTTACGTCGCAGGGAATCATAAATATATAAAAATAGACAGTCTAAATAGTTGTAAAGTCTTTGAAATCTTATTCTTTGTGAGTGAGAATGCATTCTCTTAAATGCATCCAAGTTGAAATAAAGGAAATCTAAATGTTCTTTCTTTTAATCTAAAAGTCGTCTTTACGTTTGGGATTTTAGACTTTTGTTAACTGAATCCCAGGAAACACAGAAATCAGAATAAGTAAAATGTTTTTACTTATCTCGGATTTAAAACTATCCCCCCACCCCCATAGCACTTCTTGACCACCTCCACCCCTCCAGTTGAACCTTCCGTGATTATACTATTCTTAGTTAGGGAAGGTTAATATAGTCACAAAGGGTTAATGTTTCGGTTTCTGCACGTCGCATTTATTAATACATTTTTAAAACTAGAGATTTGTAAATCGACGCCGCGCTACATGTTTAATTTTCAATTATAAGCCCTTCGTTTATATTTGTCTAAGAAGGAGGGTGGAAAGGTAAACCAGGTAAAGCTTAAATTTGATAGTTAAATAAACGGAACCATTCTATACGTATAAAATATACTACTCCGGAACTAAACACAAATATAATTTTTTAATATCTATAAGTATGTTGTACTAGATAGGGATGGGTGGTAATAACTAATAGCCAGATTTCTGTGACGTTTTTGCGACTTCGTATCCTCTTTTGCTACACACAAGAGTAAAAGAAGCAAACTTGATTGGTGTAATATGATTATTTCAACCCTTTCTTATAAGTATATATGTATATAGCTTTTTAGATAAATGAGATATTTGAAAACATGAAAGATAATTTTAATTTAAAAAATAGTTTACTGTTTCCATTCAAATTTTTTAATTTTAGATCAATATGGGTTGCAACATCAGCGGTGTTTGTTCAAGGTAAGGGTTGGATAGAATTCAAAATATTTGACATTGGAGGGGATGCATGCGCCCTTCTACCCCCCCCCCCCCCTTCCTTGAACAGTTTGGTTGGACGCCCCCGGAAATTTGTAAGAAAGTAAAAAGTATATTTTTTCTTTGTTCCATTGCCACCTATTGTACTTGAATTGATAATCTATTTGACTAACACAAAATTATTTTAAAGGTCGTCTTCTGAAGATATTGATGAGACTGATAAACCACCAGGAGGAACAAATCAAATTAAAAAAAAAACACCTGAGATTTTTAAGATAAAACCTCAAGAAGAAATGTAGCAAATTTTGTTGGTTCTTTGTTTTAATTTACCTTATATATTTACCTTACATATAATTTATGAAAAAATTACTTTCTCCTATTTTATGATAAACTTTATTGGTAGTAAAAAAACTGAAATAAAAATGTTCTTTGTTTAATATTTAATGATTGTTTATCAATAGAACGGAAACAATACAGCTGGGATTTAAAAACAGAATCAGATCTTTCTAAATATACAATAGATTCTAAAGGTAAAATCAAAGAGTTATTTTAAGTGAATCTTTTTTTTTAAAGAATTCCATGTTCGATTTACAATGTACAACCCTTTTAACCCGTTTTATAGCTAAAAAAATGACACAGATTTTCTTGTTTTTCTACAGTCATAACCAAAATTCACGGCTAATCAGACGACTTTACATATATATTTCTGGTAATTTTAAACGAAACGTACAATAAAGGCAGACCACATTTCGGAATGGACAGGAATAGGGCATTTTTTTGTTATTATCGTTACACAAATCATATTTGTAAAATTCGATTGTAAAGTCGTCTAATTAATCATAAATTAATTCCGGGTCTTTTTGGTTATCACTTTATCTAAAATTAATATATTTTAAGTGTGGAATTTCTGTAAGGTGACTTTGTGAAAGGGAATCTGGCTCTTGGGGTCGCTTGAAATTATATGTATAGTGTACGTACACGGTACACTGTACAATCCCCTAAATCTATGAAAATTCAGCATTTTATCTGCATAGTTTCTGCATTACGCAACATAACCAAATATGAAAAAGAAATAATTAATATTATTACATTAAAACGAATTTAAAATGAATTTAAAAGTTTTACAAAGGACACATTTTAAAGGAGAAGGGGAGGTGTTCAGAGGACCAGGGTCAATAAATGGACAGCAATTCCAGGTATTAATTGTTTATAAAGGAAATATCGACATTATTGACTTTCCATCTTAAAGGGACTGTCCACGTAATTTTGACTACTGAGGATCGTCATGAAGCGTGAAACATTATGTTTAGTATAATTTTCCTTTAATAAAATGTGAAGTTTCAAGACTGAAATATAAATATAATCAATTTATTATTCAATCAAAAAAGAGATTTACAATATATACAAATCATGATTTGATTTTTTTTCTAAATATATATAAATATTATGTTTCAGATCAAGAACTGTGTAAGATCTCAGATTTATCTCTATGATTGGAGCAATACCATAACAATAGGGATATTTTACTCATTCTAAACTGAGAAATCTAAAACTAACAATGGCAAAACAGCATACGTTGGGCTATTTCTTTTATTTTTCAACCGTAAAACCCAACAAAATCAGGGTTTTTGTCATAAACCCTGATTTTATAATCCCTGTACTTTTGCAACCCGATGTCGTATACTTTTTGATGTTTCAAACTTTAAATTCCGTTAGATAAAATAGTCTATGATTTAGACTTTCAGGTTGTAAGATATAGGGATTGGAAAATTTCAGTTCCGCAAAAACTCATTTTCTTTAAATTTACGAAAAATAGATGAGATAATAAAATGGGAGAACTGTGACATCTAAATTGCCGTATATTGATAAAAAAGATGACGATTTAATGAAAACATACATACAGGAAGTGAGTCTTTGCAACAAAGTCAAATTTTCTAACTTATAATGGTGTACACCTTGATATTTCAAACATAGATTATTTGATCAAACAGAATTCATATTTTGAAATATCTAAGGGTTACGATTTTGAGTCAATCCCTTTATAAAAGGTGAAGATTAAAAGCTGGATATTTCAGAAAAATTGTGAAATCTGTCTATTCAGGGATAAAAATGATTAAAATATCTCTTATTGATTAGATGACTGCAAGCACTGTAAAATTTTCCTTGGTCCTGTCAAAGGAACAATTTTTCATTCAAAAAAATTTCCCATTTTTTAAATATAACATTTTTAAATAAACTTGAAAAAAAACATTTAGATTTTTTGCTCAAAGGTAAGAAGTATATATTTTATTATTAAAAAAGTCGAAAAATGTAATTTATGTTTTACATTCCTTGCTTTTTAAAATAAAAAATTTGCAAAAAGGGTCGGTTTTTGTGAGGGACTGCACGGATTGTACCATTGGTATGTTTTGTTATATTAAATATTTTAAAGTTTTTACTTTATATATATCACTGAAAAATCAAGTTCAATTGAAGCACAGGACTGAATTTTAGTTTTACAGTATATTTATGGACTATAAACGGGACAGTTCACAAAATTAAATTGGAGAAGAGCAGAGCTGTAAATGGCTTCCATGCTTGTCAAACAAATTTAGCTGTGAATCCTAGCGTAATATTCCTTCTTCGCTTTGCTTCTAGAATTTAGACATACCAGGCTTTTGGCCCATCTTCTATTTCAACTTTTAAATGTGGCTTTATCTGTGAGCAGTATAAAAAAAAGTTAGCGGATTTCATAATATTTTTTCGCGCATTTTCATAAAAAAAAAAAACTTTTGAGCACAATATTTTTTAATTTTAAACATTCATAAACCTTTCCTGGGGTCATGCGAGGTCCCGCACCAAATTTTGGCCCGATCGGTTCAGCCGTTTTGACGTTTATTGGATACAGACAGACAGGCAAGCAAGCAAGCAACGTGTATATATAGATTCTGGAAGCAAAGTGAATATTCATTTAACTGTATAACGGGTGTTAATCGTTACTATTACCTGCTGCCAAATTCAAAGCTAAAAAACAAGAATAGCTAACTTTGCTTTTGAACCTTTTTGTCCACACAAAATACTATTCTCAGTAGACCCCCGGCCCATTTTACTAACTATATCCCTCCCTCCCTTAATTCCCTCTTTGTTTGATGAAAGATAAAGAAAAGAACCTAATTTCATTTATATTTAATACTGAAGATAAAACATATTGTACGGGGGGGGGGGCGGATACAATAAACATTATTACATGTTAATCTTGCAGAAATTTTTTTTCCATTTTTAATATTTTGTTATTTTAGTCAAATGCGGTCCCCATCCCTGTGTTGTGTGCAAGACGACGGTGGACAGTTCGCGCGCAGTACCTAAAGAGCGTGCAGGTCAACTTGGTCTCAAAGAGGAGGAGGTAACGGAAAACTCGCGCGTCTGCAACAACTGTTGGTGTAAAACCCTGCGGAGTAAGTGTCCCCTCCTGTCCTGCTCAACTGCTGGGAAAGGGAAAAAATTGCGGCATCTTCCACATAAATGGAAGGAACTTCCTCAAGCTACTAAGGACAACCTCATTACAGAACTACGTAAGTTTATTTTGTGAATTCTAAAAACAAAAATCAAAAGAATGATCAAATTTTTAATTAAAAATTGTAAAAGTTGACTTTTAATCAATTTTATTAGAACTTACATGAAAATGAAATAAATCTTATACTATTTTAAGATCCATTTAAAATTAGATTTTTATTTTAGAAATACCATCTGGTACAAAGCAAGTTTGTACAACCTGCTTCGGTCGGATAAACAAGCGGATAGGACAGTTGGAGGAGGGAGAACGTAAGGCGGATAAGGAGGAGGTTAACTGGACCGAGGCGGAGGTTGATCTCTTGAAGCAGGGTCTTCGACAGCATGGAAGTCATTGGGACAAGGTGGCCGCCCTCATCCCGGAGAAGCGAGGCGACCAATGCAAGAAGTACTTCTACAGTATGCGGAAGAAGGAAAATCTTGATAAAATTGTTCAAGAGTATAAAAAGGTAATTTAGTGTCTATTTTTCTGTTTTTTCAGAGTTACGAAAATATAATTGATAATATTTGACTTAAAAGGCTAATTTAATTCTTAAGGATTATATTTGTTGTTAATATGAAACAAAAACAAAAAATCCTAAAATCCTCACAAAGGAATTTTTTTAGAAGAATGCTCAAATTTCTTATTCATATATGACCATTCTATTTTTTCAGGCAAACCGTCCTCAAGGTTCGGAGAAGCCGTCCTTGTCGTCGGACGAGGAGTCTGGAAGCAGTACGTCCTCTTGTGAGGACGAGAACAACCAGGACAAGAATCAGGACCAGAACAAAGGTAAATTAACAATTAAGAACATTCTTAACATCTGTAAGGGACTGTAAACGACATTCTAATAATGATAATAAAAAACGCCTGTTCACTACTGTACCTTTTAAACGGTTGTTTGAGTGAAATATCTTAAAGAAACAAATTCTAGGTATGGTTTCTTTATCCTCTTTATCTTTATTATAAGTAACTTTCAAGATCGAAAAATGTACCGAGTTTAACACTCTTTAGATGGAAAAACGACCTCTCCCATTGATCACAGGCAAAGATTTGAAGGGTACTGAAGTGAAATGGGCATGCTACTCTGTCTTAAATTAAAAGTCACTTAAGTTCGGTCTACACTCTACAGTCTTTAATACTAAAAAATGTTTGATTTTTAATTTTATTTATTTTTAAGATCTAAAAGCTCCTGAAACTCCTGCAGTTCCTATTACCCAAACTGCAGCTACTAAGTCTGATGAAGCTGGAAAGAAAGCTGAGGAGGGATATGATAGTGCTGCTACGATTAGTGCTGATGAGACCCTGGAGCAGGATCGAGGAGCAGGACGGGTTCAAGGGAAAGTGTTCCCAGTCACGGTTACCCCTTCTCCGGCTTCTCAGGCCGGTGCCGGGCCTATGACAAAAACAATTTATGTCAAGGATATCATGAACACAGTCATAGATCAGACCCTGAGTAAACCTTCTACTCAGCATAGAACCGGAGAAGTTTCTACGATCAAGGATCTGATTCAAGATCCTCCAATGCTTCAAGGACATGGAATCTATGGAAAGCCAACCCTTGGTTTACCCAGTCAGGAGTTTGATGTAAGATCTCAGGGTGGTCTTAGTCATGGTCAAATCGCCACCTCTGCTCCAACACACGCTGAAGAAGTTGTTCTCAACCTCACAACAACTAAACGTGATCGTTCTTCACCATCTCCACATCCTGGTCCTAGTGAACCGGTTTTTAGAACTTCATATGTTGAGAATCATAACCGAGGAGCTCCTGGTTTTGTTCCTACTCCAGCCTCTAGGGGAGAAAAGCCTCCAGAAGCTCATGGTGACAAGGACAAAACTACGCATAAAGATTGCATGGCTATAGGAAACCTGAAGTTACAAGAGATGTATAATGGTCGGTCTATACACTCACCAAGTCATAAGATGCATAGACCCGATCCTCGTCAGGATATTCTTCGCTCTGCTCCCATCCCCCCACCTCCATCTCATGCTGGTAGAATGGAAGGATCTGGATCTATAACACGGGGTCAACCTATACCTCCGCTCCCACAACATTCAACCGGCAGGTTTGATCTTAATCAGATGAAATCTCATCAAAATCCTAGGGGTTCGCTCACCAGTGGAACTCCAGTGTACACTGATCGCCGCACTGCTGCTGCATACACCCCGGAGCAAACAAGATCTCATCAGCAAACTATGATGGATATGCATAAGAAGGCATCAGCATACTCTGCTTATGCTCGTCCTCCAAGCCATGATTCTAGAGGTAGCAGTTCAAGAAGTGTGATAGAAAATGATTATAAAATTGCTCAAACATTACCAAGAAAGGATCAGAATGATGAACTAAGAGGAGTTTTTCCTCGCAGCATTGATAACCGAGGCAGAGATGTTCTTGTTGTTGATATGAAAAATGAACCCAGATTTGATCCTAGATCCTATGGATCGCAGAGGATGGTTGTCCCATCAAATCCCTACAGTGGAATTAGAACTGATCCTAAAGCTGACATGCCCTCTAGAGAACCTCCTCGTGGAGACCCTAGGGCAGATCTTCATGATCCAAGACTAGATCATAGAGCAGCTATGGATCCAAGAGCTAGGCAAGCTTTCTCTGCTTATCCGGTATCCATGCCTACGGGCCGAGAGACTGGTAGAAGTTCTCCACCCCGTACCCTTCCACCCAGTAGAGGGCATACAGGACCACCATCATCTGTACCCTCACCCAGACCTGGATCTATTACCAGTGGACTTCCCAGGAGCTCAGTTGAGATTCATACAATATCCAGACAGCCTGAAGTATCAATCACTAAGCAACCTGCTATGCCCACATCCAGACCGGAATACCCAACAACCAATCTGACCAACTTTGCAGAAATAGCAAGTCAGCAGGCTAAAATGCGGGAAAATGATCATAGAGGAAATCCTTCACTGACTGTCACCAGAACTGAGATAGGTGGTCCAAGTTCAGCACGTATGTCCCAAGATTTAGCTAAAGCTGGTTATGACAACAGGGTTGGAAAATTTGATGACAGGAGCAGGGTGGGAAGGGATTCTTTTAATGTTATGCCTGATCCTAATCGTATGGACCCCAAAACCTCTGCTGCATACAAAGCATTGGATCAAAGTATGACAACCAAGCGTCTAATTGATATGATTGTGACCAATCAAATCAACAAGAATCCCCCCGTCCAGTTCTCAAATACTCCTATGAGTTCTGCTGCCGCTAGCGTAGCTTCCTACTCCATGCCTTCACGCCCACCACCTCAATCCTTCATGGATGGTAAGGAGTCTCCGAGTAAGAAGACAAGTCGGAGCCCAAGCGTTAAGACAGAAGGGGAGGACAGGTCAATGCCGATGCGCAGCTCACCAGCAATGACCAACTCTCATCCTGAGCATGAAAACATGTTTAAGGAAGAGGCTCAAAAGCATAGAACATCACCTTATCCTGGTCCCTCTACCCAGGCGGAATCCTTGGAATATTGGAAGCGTAAACAGTATTCAGATCCTAACTTTATGCCACGCCCTCCCAGTCAAGGAAGTCTTCCTCGCCCACCTAGTGGAGGCGTTGCCCAACTCTCTGATGAGAGACAGATCATTCGGGTTGCACAGAATGCTTCTCCCAGACCGGATAAACCTCCTGGTCGACCTATGTTGGAGGCAATATCTCCTCCAGGCAGTGATCCCCCTAGGTCTACTCCTAATTACAATTACCCGGGAGCTGAACCTATGGTTAGATATTTTGCGGCTGCTCAGCGCAAGCCTCATGAAGTTGACCCAGCTGCAGCTAAGAGTAGTGGGGTCGTCTTTGATTATGTAAAAAACAAAATTGCTGAGGTTATGAAGAATGATAAGGGAGCTGAAACTGGAAAATCTCCAACACCTTCTGGAGTCTCAATGGGACCTCCTAACAAACGACCTCTGGAAATAGAGACCCGAGGCTCCCCAGCTGCTGACGTTGGAATGGAATCTCTCAGAAAGAGATACAAACCGGATGAAGCGACTGCCGGTAATGATATGCCGGATTCTCCCGGATCTGGTGAAATGGTTATAGATGAGACTGCTCGGCCAGATTCTGCACATTCACACAAAACCGAGTCCCCAGCCCCACATGCTGATCCAAATTTATATCAGGGATACAGAATGGGACAACAACTTCCTCCAAGATCATCACCCGGACAAGCAACAAGGCCGCCACCAGCTGCTAATAGCGCCACGGCCTCGGACCCACGATATGAACCACTCTCTGACGACGACTGACGAATAGTGCTAACCCGTCATAATAATTCCTTCAGATAGAAAGACTCTCTTAGCAGTGAATTAGTTCTGGAATGTTCTAAACATACAGGAATTTAATACGTGATATCTGTAATCTACTGTTGCTGTGTTAAATTGTCTAACAATCAGTTAATTATTTATTTATGAAGTAAAAAAATTAAATTGAAAGTGGAAATTATTGGTTATATATTATAACTAGATGTAAATCTACAAAATCTACAAGATAAATCTAATTGTGGGTTTTTGAGTTTCGACACTGGTTTTTTAAATTAAAGATCTTTATGAATTATAGTTGTTTGTGTAAACCTGAATATATTTCCTAGTTGGGTCTACACTCTTTACCAATAGATGAAATATAAATAAACTTATCTGTTAATTTATTGTTTTTCTTTTTGTATGTAGTTTTGATATACATGAGAACAGTTAAAAACTCGCATTTACAACATTATAATTTCTGATCGAG
>NW_019396471.1:196128-216688 GCF_000591075.1 Eurytemora carolleeae | reverse complement strand
ATTCTCTGTTGGAAGTCTATAATAAATAACTATTTTACATAAATAAATTTCTCTAAGTAAAGGTTTTAAATTAATACAAAAAATATTGTCCAGATTAGTTCTTAAAATCTGCTCAGACCAGGCTATACACAGTGATGTGGGCTAAAAGAGGGTGAATAGACGAGACTGAGCACTGAATTCTAGCAAAGAAAAGACTAGAAGATGACAAATTGTAACTTATTAATTATCATATTTTATTTATACAGTTTCCAAACATGTGTTATTGTATTTCTGAGAAAACATTAACTTTTCTTCTTTATAAAATAAAGTTGTGCAATTTAAAACGCATTAATGTTTGATAAAAGTTAAATTGTTTTTGGTATCAAGTGATAATATTCTAATGAAATAGAAATTAATCTTTATTTTTAATCCATTTAGAGCTTACTTCCAGAATTAGATTTCTCAGCTCATTTGCAAAGAAATCCACAAAGCCTAATTTTAATTTAATTGTCTTTTCTTAAGCCCATTTCAGGTCTATTCTAAGGTAAAATAGACTAATATTATGGACAGATGTTGGAGCATATTGTATTTTTATAATCTTGTCTTTTTTAATATAGGCTGGTACTGACTGTTTAGAATCCTTGAGTTTTGTAAGAGTTTTTGTATTTCCAAGCATAAAATTAATTATCCAATTTGTGCACTTAACTCCACTAAAAAAGATTTGTGCTTTGCAAAATGTGACATGAAGAATATTTTTCTAAAATACTCCCAAAATGTTCAACGACCACTATTTTCACTGTTATTGATAATGACAATAAATTGTAATACAATTACTTAAAATGTAGTACAATTGCATACAAAGCTGCACAATTTCACAAAAAGCAGGAAAATTACAAATGTACAATGCAGGACAATTACATACAATTCCTATTTACATACAGTGGAATACAATTTTAATTACAATTACAATTCAGTAAAATTACATACAATGCAGTGCAATTACATAAGACGCAGTAAAATTACATAAGACGCAGTAAAATTACATAAGACGCAGTACAATTTCATACAATTCAGTACAATTATGTATACTGCAGTGCAATTACCTACAATGGAATTACTATTACAGACTACTACATATTCAGTACAATTACAAAAGACGCAGTAAAATTTCATACAATTCATTACAATTATGTACATGCCAGCATAATTACATACAATGCAGTTACAATTACATAAAATACTGTACATTAAGCATTCTATATCACCTTGATAAAAGTAAGCAAAACATTTCTTTGCTTTCAGCAATGGTGGCTGTGCATAGCACTGACAGAGGTGATAAAATGTTTTTGATTGATGGGGACTGGACTACTAGTTCTTACTGGAGATCCAATCAGGGTAACAATAGGTAAGTTTAAAGAGACTGTAAGTGTAAGTTCAAGTGTGCTCTCTCATCCAAGGATGACAATGCCAGATTAAGAACTGTGCCCTTGAATAATCAGATCAATAATGCGGAAAATATTGTTGATATATTGGGTTAAAAGTGTTTATTTCCTCCATTATTTTTTTATATGCAAGAAAGGCGCAAGCTGCTTTTACTGAGTAACTGAAAATAAATAAACAAAAGTATAGATATCTAATCCATATTTGATCTTCACTTTCAAGGGTAACATTTTTGGGATTTTTTACTAGATCTTAATCCAAAGACAAATATACCTGGATCAAAGTGATATTTTGAGTTCCATGGTAGGGGAGGGTTAGCCTGTTGGGTAAAAAATGACATGATTTTAAGGAAAGAGTTTTTGAATCTATCTTTTTAAAAGTCAAAGTTTCTTTAAAGAAATTTATAATTATTGGAAGTGTTTATAGACCTCCAAACTNATATATTTTGATATTTGTTTGGTTAAGCCAATAAATTTAAACAAAAAATAAACACAACAAGTGGAGACCAAAATGCGGGGCGTGGAGACAGAATGGCGGGAGGCTTGGTGACATTACTGAGGCTGAGAGACCAGTTTTGCGGGGCCTGGAGGTAATTCTGCAAATCCTGAGGTTCGGAGGTCATTTTTGCGGGGATCATGGCGCCTCTGCACCCCCTCCCTCCATTAACATGTTGATTTGGAAAGCTTCTGATCATGATCTGCTCAGTAAACAACTGATCACCATCTGATTTTAATTTAATGAAATTTACATATTTGTTTTAATTTCTGAAACTGATGTGATAAGCAACCTGTCTTCAATTAATAAAATTTTCTTTTGTCTTGAGTTTTTCTTATGTTTAGGTGGGCACAATTGACATACAGCTCTCCTGTCACAGTTAGATGGATCTATATGCTGGGAACTGATGAGGGTCAAGACAGTCAAAGCTTCATTAAATTGCAATATATGGTTTCTGGATCTTGGTCTAGTTGGACAGGTATTTGTCCCATCTTGATTTGTCAAATGAAATAAAAACCCAATGAACAGAGTTAAAACAAGAACCAGCAAAGCTATTTCTTTGGCTTTTATTTCTTCTTCAAAATGATAAACTATTATGTATAAACTTGAGTGTATTTTATACTGTTCAGCTCAGTTTTGATTCAACAATATAATAGAATTGAAACAAAAATATCAAATCCCACACTGTAAATATTAAAACGTAATAAAAAAATAAGAATTTTTCGAAAAGCGAATCACAGAGGTTTTTTTTAATAAATTATCCCTAAATTATGAATATTTTGAAAACGGCGAAAATAAAAAAAAATCTACATTTTTTTATTATTTTTATAAGAAAAACTGAATGCAGAACAATATTTTTAAAACTGTTAATAATGCAAGTCATTATTATTAAAAAAAGTGGATACAAATATAACAATTTCAGGATACATATTCTCGCCACCTCTTTAGAGTAGACACCACCTAGTGGCCAAATGCGGCAGCTCTTGAATCATAATTTCTGGATAATCAGATATGGGGCATAGTACTAAAAAACACATGTGATATTGATATTTACTCTAGTTCTGAACCCTCTAGTAATAAGTTATAAGAAATATATATACTGGAAGTTATTTATGCATTTTCATTAGAGTCTGACTCACATCCTCTATAATGACTTTTTAATTCAAGTTTTATTGTTAACAAGCTTTTTTCCTGAATTTCAAGGTTACATGTAAATAAAGAGAAGTCGTTTAAAAGCCTGTTATAAAGCTCGATATAAATTAAAATTTTAACCATTGTCTTGGTATTATTGCACCACTGTATTATTTCACAAGTATAACACTATTCATTCATGCTGATGATGATTGATGCTTGTTTTACCAGCAAATGTGATATTTGTTAGGCAAAAAGAAACTAACAACTAATGCATTCACTGAAAAAACTTTTTAAAATAATCTAATTATCTATTACATGCTACACTAACAGGTTTGGGCAGCTTCGTGTCATATCTTGTTATTTTAATAAGTTAAATTTGATTCTATCACTCTCTATCTAGTTTTCTCATAAGAATTTGTTAAAATTTTTTGCTTGAGATTAACAAACTTTCTTAATTTGAAATATCAGAATGTAATTTTTTTTTTATTGAAATAAATTACAAATCAATGTCAAAAGAATTTAATTTGTAATCAACAATGAAGGTATATGTTTTGACAATATTTTTGTAATTTTTCAAATTTCATTTGTTGAAAAAACATATCTTTTACAAAAAACTTAATAAAAGGAAGAAATATTTTTAGTTTTCAAATAAACATAATTTTTGAATATTATATTAAAAAAATTAAATTAAGAAACAAATTTTAAAAAATGTTGCTGATGTATATTTACAGTGCAACAGTCAAAAGGAAAAACGTTCCTGAGAATTGTAAAATCTGTAGGTTGAGAACAAAAGTAACTATGATGAAATATTTAATGCATAAAAGTTCTAAAAACACATCTTTCCAGTAGTTAAAACTGTCTACGTAAATTGTATGAAGTAGTTAATATGAACGGCTCACTTTAGCCACCATTTAACCCCTGATCATTCTACAAATTCATTTTTTTATAAATATTTGCGCAACTTGTGAACCCAGATAAGTTCTAGCTTTTTTTGCTTGTTTTTGTTTTATTCAGTGTAGATATGCAAAAATTTGACAAAAATTTGAGACCCCCTTCACATTTTTATGAAGTTAATGTTGACATGATTTTCATTCAATAAAATATGTCTAAAGTAATTACTTTTTATGTAATTTATATTGTAATTGATGACATTATTGTTTTAGTATAATTTTGGCAGCTTTTTTGAGCTGTCATATCTCAATGAATCATAAAATAATGATGATCCCAGAAGAAAATCTGTCCTACCTTGTCGTTCACAGTGACACAGTGTTGGGAACTTTAGAATTGATAACCTTTCATCCCTACTACTTAATCCGAATATCCACAGTAGAAACTTTTAATTTTAGTCCTTAATCCACTCTTTTTCTCTCTCTTTGGATATCTGTACATTGTGTTCTCCAATGAGAGTGCAGAAATATAGTTTGTAAATTGTATTGACCAATGACAGCCTTGAAACTAAATTCAATCCCATAAGAGAAATCAACAATTTCTAACAAATAAAGAATTCGTTGTCTGCCATTTTGTAAATTAATCGGTGAAGAAAAATATTCAATAATACATTTTAGATTCTTTTTTAACCAATTTAACTAAAGTATCAATACATAAATGGGTGAGAATTCAAGTGAAGTCCCTTCCAGTCAAGAAAACAAACAAAACCGATGTTCATAGAATCAAATTTGTTGATCTAAATATTTAATCTTGAGACTAGCATAATCTCGAGATTATGTTAGCCTCCAGATTAGCAAAAAGAGAGGATTAAGCATTAATCCTGATATCCACCATTCTAAAGTTCCAAGCTCAATTGTGTTATTAATCTCCAAATTAATTAACTGATTGGGATTAAGGATATCCTATTCTAAAGTTTTCAGCTCAGGTCTTAGAACTCTGAGTTTAACTGCAACTTGATGAACTACACTGGCATTGTGCTGCAATAAACCGCAATCTAAGTTCAAATTAGAAAAGACGTTTTAATACTAAAAAATCATCTTTTGTCAAAAATCATCGGTCACATTTAAAATCATATACATATATACAACAAATACATTCTCTGTCTATCAAACCCCCTTATATAATCAACATTGACCATGTTAACCCCGTTTTCATCCTATATTCTCTTACCGTAGTGCTCCTTTGTCCTCTGAACAAATTGGTAGAACTCAAGCGTATTTCAATTAATTATGAAATGAACCAGGACTTGAATAACATTGTTTAATTAAGTCGGAGCGTAACCATATGCTTTAAACTTTCATGGAAAAATTTATCAATACTAGACAATAAACAAAATGAAAACACTGAGATGCAAATAGTATCAAACTAAAATCTTGCTCCTCTGAGCAGCGTTGGTACTAATGCTTTGGACGGGATCTGTCTCTGATCTGCAGTTCCATGATGCTAAAGCTTTCAAACCGCTTCTGTCTGTAATTTGGTTTGGTTTGGCTTGGATACTTCTTGTGGTCCAAGGATTCCCCAAATCCACAAAACACTCCCCCCCCCCCCTGCGGGCAAGTATCCAAACACAAACAAATAAATCATGGGCTTTGTCAAAAAGATAAGTTGACTATGCAATTCAATTTTTTCTAAACAAATTTTGTTATTCAAGTCTGGTCATCCCCTTGGGTGTCATGATCAATATGGAATCTACATTAAAAATTCACTAAATAAATGACACCTTATATAACTAAACTTTTATTAACAATGTAACACATAAAATTATCATTTATAACTATCATAGGGATGATAGAGATCCGCTATTAACGATTAACTGTTTAGACAAACTATAAAATGATCTTTATCAGAATTGCCAAAAAACCAATGATCAATTATTTTGAGATGCGAGAGATCCAAGCACTCAAAATGTAGATCATATAACTTAGCAAATTATATCTTGATTAACACCACAGCAAGTATGATCATCATGATCCATATACAAACTAAAATATGTGAAGACAAACATCCATATAAATCAATGTACAGAGCAGTTTTTAATCCTAGATAAATACCTCATTACCCGTAATCTATGACTCAAAAGAATGGTATCAATTCGACATTACAAAAGACTTTGGGAATACTTCAACATTTTTTAAATAATCTTGTTAAATCAAATCTCCGGAGAAGGACCCTTCAAAATCATACTCATCATCACTCCAGATTCAATGATCTCATCGTAGGACCTAACCATAGCTGATCCTTTCTTCTTCTTCTTTTTCTTACTCTTCTCCAATATTGTATTCCTGCATGAAGGTTTGGGATCATTAATGTCTTCCTGTTCATGATCTGTGTCCTCTTCAACCTCTACTATCATCATCTCTTCATCAATCTCCTCATCTTCAGCCTCATCAATAATCACAGTTGTTATACTCACCCTTTAGAAAAAGAATTTTTCTTGCAGTAAAAAGCAAGAAGGTTATCACAAACTATTCAACATTTTTTATTATAAACTACTTAGAGTCCATGCTAGATCTCAACTGCTCTTTCATTTCTGAGTTTTCTTTTTTTAAATTACTCTGACACAGTTTTATAACAATTTTTGAAAATGAGGACATCAGATAGATATTATTGGTCTGGATTACATCAAATATTTCTAGGCCCATACCCTCTTTTCATTTTACCTTAAAAATTTATGGGGAAAAAATTATTAAGGTATACAAACAATGAAACAAAACAAGTGGATAGAATGGGAGGGACCTAATGTTCCTGTTACAGCTATTCAAGCCCTGCAAGAACAAAACAGAAGAATTAGAAGTGCAGAGATACTTGTTGGTATGCATTCTTAAAAATAACTTAATTAGTCAAATTAGACCTAATATACATATATTCTTAGTGACAACAGAACCTGGATGTACTGCTGACAATGGGGACCAATGTATCTTTCCCTTCAGAAGACCTGATGGTACCATCACTAGGACGACATGCAACAATGGTGGATGTGCAATCAGACTGACTGAAGACGGTAAAATGCAGGAGGCTGGGGCGTGCATGCCAGGCTGCTCAGGAGGTATTTTCTTATTTTTTTATTTAAGTTGACAGTTATGTTTTTTAATATATTTAGACAATATTATTGTTCAGAAAAGAACTGTCCAGCCAGTGTCACAGGTCAACATATGACTTCCAATTTCTCATCTTCAAAAATAAGTGCATCCAATACATTTGAGGCTAAATGTAATGATGGATATGCTTTTTTTCATGAGAATAATGGATATTATACAGCTTTCACAACAAAAACTGGAACTTGCACTTATGATATTGATATCTTTGACATGGCTTGGAAATATGAATATGGATCAACTTTGGGAGACTGTTTTGGTAATAAATTTGTTTAAAAATGAAAATAAACATCAAATAATGAAATTGTTTTATTAAGATCTTAGCTTTTTTGTTTATATTTTCTAGTAAGTTCCACACTTGTTTATGTAGGGTTTCCATTTGCAAAACTTTTGCGCAATTTTTGTGAAAGATAGCGCAAGTTTTGTCTTTTGATGCAAACTTTGTAAACTTCAATTCTCGCATAATTGCGCTTTTCTGCTTTTGTCTTATTCTGTTTTCCCAATTTTGTGAAACACATTCTCGGTAAAAGATTGAATAAAGGTGTAAACTGTATAAATGGTCATCCATGAGATTGCACTTGTTTGCATTTGATTTTAACGCTTTAAAGGAAATGATTAATTGCATAAAACTCTATTTTGCAATCTGATGTATGGTGGCACACTCAAAATCAAGATGTGCAATATCAAAGTTTATTAAAACACAAAGACTATCCATCAATTTTAAATATTATATTTTCTATTTTATTAATTCAAGTTCCTCAATTTGAAGATTTTGTAACTAAAAGTAACCAATTAAAAGGAGCAAAATCAAAACATATTTGTATGTAATTTTTTGAATAAACCTTCACTTGTTTGATTTTGTGCTGAAACTGTCAATTTTGAGCAAGTTACAATAACAAAAAATTATGTTTTTGCGTAACACTTCTGGTTTTGAGTAAATTATGTAAAAAAAACATGCAAAACTTATTGCACTCCATGTGTTCATAAGAAATATTGCCATTTCCTGGAAACAATAATTTAAAATAGCATAATCATGATTTTGCTTGTTTGTAAATTTTTAAATAAACCTTTAGTTATTTGATTCTGTGCTAAAGATTATCAATTTTAGTCAATTTGCTTAAAAATTTCATGTTTTGCATGACAATTTTTGTTTTGCACAAAATATGCAAATTTTGGGCCAAAAATGTGATCACTTTGATGAAACCCTATTTGAGTCAATTTTCTTTGCTTTGCATCTAAAGTATACATATTGATTTATTTTATGACATGAATATGATGAAATTTTAATATTTTTTTTAATTAGTTCTAAGGACAGTAATATCATTTGTTTTACAGCATATTGCAGTGAAGCTCTTCCATCCAACCCAACATATGCATCTTCTAATAATCTAAATGGACATACTATTGTGGGAAAAATTAAGACTTATACTTGTATTACTGGATATGAGTTCAATACCAATTTTGGGTCTCAAGGTAAAAAATATTGTGTTTTAATAGAATTATGTCAATTCCCTGATAATGACTTCAAATTCAGTGCTGACAAAAGAGATAAAAGCAACTTGTACAAGTTCAGTGAGTAATGTTCCAAAATGGATTTTTGATTTCTCTCTTCCAACATCTTGCTCAAGTAACTAAACTATTTTATTTTGTACTTATTTACTTAATGTTAATTTTATCTAATAATAAAAAAACAAATTCTAGAAATATTGTGTCCTCACCCTGGAGCTTTAGTTATTCCTGATGGTATTGCTACCTTAGTCTCTAATGATACAACAGTGTACGTTGATGATCAAGTTAGGTATGAATACTAATGAAATTTGCTCAATCAGTTTAAAGTTAGGTCTAAGTAAAGCACTAAAATGGGTTTTATTTAGATTTCTGAAATGTTGTTTTGTTCATTGATATTGTGTTAATGATTTTTTCATAGGAATACATACAGGTGATCTTTATTTATCATTATTTATCTTCTGCTGGTCATGTGCAAGGGTTTGGATATAATCAGCTTTCGGCATGGTATAGAAAGCTTCTTCAACAAATTTCACCCTCTGTCTGGAGTCCATTGATCTCTGCTTTCGACCTGAATTTGTTGCCATGTCCAGGCCGACTGCATTCGATAGATAAGCCCTCCCAGCCTCAGCATCCTGTTTAACAAATAGCTCTTGGATAGCAAATACATTCGGCTTTAGCCAGACAAACTATTCCAGGTTCTGTTAAATGACTCCAGCATGTTGTTGGTTTCAAGTCCCCCCTCAAGGACAGTGACGTACTGGTTCCACACCTCAGGCTTAAAAAGTGCACCTCTGCCTCCTCTCTTTTCAATCCATGTCGTCCTGTATTAGGAACTGTTTTGCTACCAGCGAATACATGTACCTTGTGACTTTCTGTGATGGTTTGTCGTAACCTTTTCTCCCTTTTCTCGCACTCATTTTGAAGCCAAGCAAGAGTTCAGGGAATATATTTCAGCGGTTCAACTAAGAAAAACACAACTAGAACTCAATAATCTTTTTACTTTTTATATATTTTTTTTATACAGGAAAAAGCCCCCTTTAAAAATGCGAAGACATGAACAAGACGTAAATACAATACAAATACTGTTAATTTAATAAAATAGGGCTAAAAAAACCTGTATGTTTACTTTATAGAACAAAATACAATATATATTTTAATAAATCTAGCGTAGCTTACCATATTGAGCCTCCACATCGAGTCACAATTCGATTTAACAGAAAATGTATATGGCGTCTTACAAAACGTTTCAAGATCGAATCTCAACTGCGCCGAAAAGTGTATGCTAGATTTATACTATAAACAAGTTTTTAGAAACCGGCTTCTGGAAACTTCTGTCCGCACACAGTATGAGGAATCAGGGGTACTTCAGAATCTCTCCATCGTATTCACACAGGGGCTATCATCTTTATAAAACATTGTATACGTGACATGGTTGCGTAACACTCCGCAACCAAAAGAAAACAGAAAAAAGTTTGATTGCACCCCGCGACCGATTTCTCATTATCACGAGAATCCATGGTTTCTAATCACTAAGACCTGATCACATCTTTAGAAGAATCTACATCTGAACTCCCAAGAATAAACTCAAACAAAGAATACAGATGTTCAAAGAGAAGTAGTAATGGAGTGCATACAATGTTTTTTCTACATGATCGCTCTAAATCCTCATTTAGCATGTCATGTTTACCAAACGGAACATTTGGGTTCTTAAATAAAACTGAAAATTGGCCTGTTTGTGTTGAAGGTAAATTACACTTGTATATTATAAGAAGTCAGTTGTTATTTAATTTCTTTTAAAGATATTGAGTGTGAGAAGCTTCCTCCATCTATTTCATCAGATCCAGAATATTCTGATCCAAATGATGACGGCCATGTTGTCATTGACAAGATAAACTTCCCTTCAGGAGCTCTTATTCATACTGTCTATAGATCTGATAGAAATAATACTGAAATACCTAGGAACTACATGGCAAACCTAACGTAATGTATAGAATAAATATATTCATTCATTTTTAAAGTTTGTATTAATGATGAAGTATTGATTAAAACCATTTAAGCATGTAATTTTCATTTCATGATTTAAAAGTTGATTTACTTTAGCATAACGTTTTTTTTGCTTTTCCTGGTATTAACAGAAACTGCATAATATCATATTCACTTTTGTTATTATTCATTATATATTTTTGATGTTTGGCAAACAAATTGAGCTAAAGACAAATTCCAACATTAAACACTCCAACTTTAATTTTCCTTATTTAGATATTTCTTTTCCATTTCCTGTCTCTTCCTCCACCCCCCACCACTCCTGGTCCTCCTATTCCTTCTCCCCTCCCCAGTTCAACTGACTTAGCTTGCAACACCCAGCTGTTCTTACTCTTTCTTTAACTTAGCTTGCCTTAACTATTTTTCATTTAATGCTTTATTTGATCTTTATTATCTTTTTTTCTTCTTTTTACTGGGTTTTTGAAGTTTGTTCTTCTCAGACTTTCTGAGTTTTGTTTCTCATTTTACAGGTTTTCCTTCTCAAGCCTTTATTTTTGGTTTAATGAGTTTCCTTCTCAACTACATCTTTTCTCTTTTATGTCTAAACTGTTTTGTCTCTGTCTCTTATTGGTCTACCTATTTCCTACTTATTCTTACATTATATACTACATCTTAACTGGCTTGGTGTTGCAACCTGCATCTCCCCATCACAATCAAAAAAAGATTAAGCTCAGTTATCCCTGAATTGCAGTTCATCTAAAATAAAAATTTTCTTTCTAATCCATGTGCTAAGAAAGCTGTTTCTTGATGGGGGTTTCAAAGCAACAGGCTGTACTATTATACTTTCCTATTTGTAGGGTACCCTCCAGAGCAGATCTTGAGTTAAATTATTCTTTAAAATTGCACTCTACTTCATTGTTCTCATTCACATCTTTGCATGTGATCTTCATCCTCTGGTTCATGTTCCTGGTATTCTTCAGACCCATAGCAGTTAGAGTATTTGCTTGTCTGACAACTGTCCTTGCACATGTTAAGTCTGCAGACCAGGCATTTTCGATGGTGACTTCCTGTCATTTTATCTTTTAATCTTTTAATTTTATCTTTTTACTCACTGTTTATATAAACATCGAATTGCTAAATTAAAGGTTTTTCTAACGATATCTTAGTTCTGATTTGATTGAAGTTCAACTTGCCTGTGTTGTTTCTGTCTCTGCTGCAGCTGTGCAGCATTACTGTATCCTCTTTGCCTAGTCTAACTCCATATCTTGCTTTAAATTTTGTAAAGTTCATTTTAGTCCTGTTCTTCAGCTTCAGTTAACATCTAGTAGTATACTGACCAGTTTGGCTCTTATATTATTAAAACTTCTTAACCGGCTCCGTTAAAGGTTCAATCCTTCTAGCATCACTAGCTAAATTTATACTGATGGATATTTAAGGTATCACTGTGGGTCTGCAAGAAAATTTCTAGATCAGGATGGAAACCATCATGATATTCATCGAATGACATGTCTCTGGGACAAGAACTGGACAGCAATCAATGAACTTGATCCTTGTGACTGGGTTCAGTGCTTAAAACCCCCACAACCCCCAGCCATGTCAAACCTAAGAATAACATATTGGGATGGGAATCCTGTTAATTTTGGAGATCAAGTTACATATGTCTGTGAAAAAGGATTTCAATTTGAAGATGATCAATATCAAGAAAGTAGTAAGTATCAATGTCAAGATGGGAAAAGACCTGGTACAATCAGAGGTTTTTTTAACACTCCAGCAACAGATGATCAGTGGCCAAAATGCACAGAAGGTAATACATTTAAGGAGTAGATTGAATTGTTAAATTATGTTTACATTTAATTTTAGCTACATTCTGCCCAGTACCACCAAATGCCCCATTTGAGGGTTTGGTTGAAAATTATCTGACAATATTTCCTGCAATGGTTCAAGAATCCTGCAATGTAGATGGGGCTTTGGTTAACATGATATGTCCTTCCTTTCTGAGTATTCATATTACATCTGGATATTACGGAAGAGTTCAAGGAACTAACCAGTTGTGCAATGGAAATAAAGATTCTGTTACTCTTGGGTCTGATTGCTTAAATCTTCAGGTACAATCCACAAGACTGCAAAATCTTATTACTTCTTTGTAATTACTATAGGTTGTCAACACTTCTCGAACTACATGTGTTTCCAAATATAACTGCACAATATCAGTAGAAACCTCCTTTCAAACCTGGAAATCTCCTTGTGATAAGAAACAAAAAAATCAGTTATTGTTGAATTATGTATGCAGTAAGTTTTTTTTATGATTTGATGAAAGAATGTGTAGGGATATTTCTTGTTTTATCAAAATATCTTTTAAGTTCGCTGCCAGGATTGGGATGTTTCTGTCAATGATAAAAATTGTTTTTACAATTCTTTAACATTGAATTTATGGAAATCCCATTTGGACTTGGTAAATGTCACAAATGAAGACATGAAAACTATTCTGATATCTGAGCTCAGCAAGCATGTTGACAGTGGTGTTCATACCATTCAGGATCTAAGCAGCAGGTTTTTATTCCATGTTTTGTTCATTTGATAATATTATATTTTTCAATAATTTCACTTATGTTTTTAGAGATGTCAGTAATGCAAAAGGGTCATTGTGCTCTATTGCGTTTATGTACCTTGCCCTTACAGATACAATTAAGAGTAAAACTGAAATGAAAAATCTGTCTTATGATACAATGAAAGAGACAATGATTAATGAAATCATGAAGGTTAAGAACTTAAACAGTTCTACATATGATGCTGGTCAAAATGATGAGACTCACATGAAAGTATTTAAACAAGGTAAAAAATTTAAAAAAAAACCAGTTGGTTTTCTAGACTAAACTTTTAGCAGGGAAATATTGGTCATTGAATCCATATCTTACAAACTACTTGTGTAAAATGTCTTTTTAGCACTTTGTGGAACTTTTACAGTTAATGCAGGATCCAAATCCTATGGATCTGTTACAAATAATGAAAGTAGAGTTCAAAGAAAATATGGAGCAAATCTCAGGTAAGACAAATTTATACTGGTCAAATAAAGATTTCAAAAAAAGTGCTGGCAATAAATATTTCCTGAAAGAATGGTTCTCCTAAAATTCTTCAGTTGTTGTATGCCACAAGCAAACCTAAACATAGAAACCAATTTTGCAAGTGCAAAATTTTGATATATGCCTTGCATGCTCACTGATTTAAATCTTATAAAATTAAGTTAAACCTGCCTTATAAAGTTAATAAATTTCATTAGGTATGCATGTGGACTTGCCAGAAAGTTTTTTAGCAAGGAAACCAAGAAAACATACAATGAAAGATGGATGAGCTGTAATTGGAACAAAAGTTGGACACCTTCTGATACTCTTGATGAGTGTGTCTGGGTGCAATGTATTAATCCACCTAAGGTAAAGCCACTCAAATCATATAAAGGTTGCGACAATAAGTAATTGGACTGATCTGCTTGTTAAACCCCATCCCTGCTCTTTGATTAGCTTTATTTCCATATTTTGATAAAAGTATAACATTCAAAAAGTTTTTTTTTATAAATATCTAGTTTGGAATAAACTTAGTTGTATTAAATAGCTTAAATATACTTCTTAATATTACTTTTAGCCTCCTGTATCATCTGAATTAATATCTATGTGGAATGAAACTCCAGTGGATTTTTATAGTACAGTTGGATACAGGTGTAAAAATGACTCTTTGTTCTTTGAGCAAGACAAAGATTTAGTTCAATGGAATATAACTTGTCTACCAGGAGGTTCCTGGCAAATACCAGATCTCTGGCCTAGATGTTTGCCATGTAAGTATGAAATTCAGTTATTCATTGGGAAAAAGATATCAAGAAAAAGAAAACAATTTAATTTAGCAATAAACTGTACGGAACCTCCTCAAAGGCCTCAATCAGGAACTTGGGAATGGAATCACTCATATAAATACCTGACAAAAATATTTTACACCTGTGGTCCTTTTGGAAAGTTTAAAACACCTAATGGAGAGCTATATGCTGCCACAACTTCAGTGTGTGCTTGGAATAAAACCTGGACACCTCCTCTACTGGATCCTTGTCAAGGTAAATATTCATTATTTAAAGCCTCAATTATGACAAAAGAAATCTTGTTCTATTTAATATTTATTTTTATCTTGTTTATTTTTAAACATATTCAGCAACACATTGTCAAGAGATTCCTGCTCCATCTAGGGATACAGGTCTTGTCTACCGTCCCGATCATAAAAACTCTCTAACAGTTTCAGGTTATTACATTTTATTTGAAAAAAACATTTTGTTTCAACATCAGAAAATTTAAACTAAACATTCTGACACTATTATCTACTCAGAAACCAGTCAGTATAATCCTGAAATTCCCGCGAAATTACCATTTCCTGGATCTAGCTTCTGCTCAGCAAATATCAAACTTATGATTATTGGAAGCATTCCCAGCCACGCTAAATCTATTCCAGCAATATCAATTGTGGAAAACACTGTCACTGAAGGATTACATATCAATATAAATCTTTAAAAAAATATGATTGAAAGATACAGTGTTATCAATGAAACCAAATCAGAGGTTGCTGGTGCAACTGGAGATGGGACAAGTATAGATTATGACGAACCATTTACTTTAAATCTGAGCTGTGATCAAGATGGCTGGAATCTTCAAGTTAACACTGAACTTCCATATGATTCTGTTTTACATGCTGTCCCTTTGGAGAATTTAACTTTGATCAAAGTAACTGGTGATATAGTCATTAATTTCATTGGGATTGGAGGCAAAGGTAATTTGGGTATTTTACATATAAAAAGTTATATTTCATGGTGTTCTAAAAAACTTAACTCTACTAATGTAAAACTGTAAATGTAATTCTTTGAAATTATTTTCTCCTTAACAAAATAGCCATTTATTAGACTTGAGTCCTGCTCCTCCAATTGGGTTTAATATAACCTATGTTTGTCCCCCTGGAGAAGTGTTTGATTCAGATTGGTTTGCTACACCATTTGTTTTGACAACATGTCAGGTGTGTAAATCAATTGGGCTTGTAGATTGTAGAATGTACATGGGATCAAGAGAAATACAAAATTGGAAAGCGAAAACAAGAAACATTAAATTAAATTAATTAAATTTATTTCCTGAACAAGGATTCAGTATTGGTTATATGAAACCTGCTAGAGATCTCAACTGCAATTAAAAGATGTCTTCTATTTATTTATATATGCCAACCAATGATGCAGAAAAAGTCGATTTTATTTATGATTACTCTCAATAAATTTTAGGAATCTGGCTCTTTTGATTCAGTTAAATGGTCTGACTATAATTGTGTATTACGTAAGTAGAATGACATTATATTTTTCATGATTATAAAATTAAAATTTTATTATTTTTTATCAGCCACAACAACTGAATGTTATGACTGCACTACAACAAGTAAGTAAATTGGAGCTATTTAAATGTTAAACAATGACTGTTGAATAATCTAATGCATATGAAACACAGCCAGCAACAAAGACTCTTGAAGCATAATCAGAAAATTTTTTATTGACTTACATCATCTGAGTAATATTAAATCAAATTCTAATAAAAGTAAAATATTCAGTTTAACCAAGAACTACTGAGACATCAAAAAGATTTATAAATGTCTTGACAATTTGTCAACGGATTGTATACTGTTTTGCCTAAACCTCAGTGTTATGTAAAAATAAATTATTTGATTAAAAAACTAATTAGCTGCAGTATTCCATTATCAGTGGGGTTATAAATTCTTTTGGTGTGTTTGAAGTTCTGGGTTAAATTGTATGTAGTATTAGAACAGCTCAGAAATGGCTCTGCTACATTTTCCCTAGTCACAATTTACCTATTCACATTTTGCCTAGTTCACTTTTGCCTAGGTAACATTTTGCCTAGGTTAACATTTTGCTAGGTAATGCAAGAGCATGTTTTTTGCCTATTGCTATTTTTTATAAAAAACTTTGTCAAGAATTAAACATTTTTTTTAAAGCTTAACCAGATAAATTTTAATGAATTAAAATTAATGAATTGAATTGTATTCTGTACAGCAATTTTAACATTCCTGTCACTCTACAAAAGATAAAATATGGTTATTTTCAGAATCTCTTCAGCGCAACCACACAGGGGCCATCATCTTTATAGAACATTACATACGTGACGTGGTCGCGTAACACTCCGCAACCAAGAGAAACAAGAAAAAGTTTGATTGCACCCCGCGACCGGTTTCTTATTATCATGAGAATACATGGTTTCTAATCACTAAGACCTGAAAAAAAAAACACTGTTATCACTTAAGAGCGTCCTCAATCGCTCCCTCATCAATCTAAACCTCGAAGTCTTCTACTTCACTAGGAATCTCGAACACAGAATCAAGATCCTCATACGCATTCTCCACCCTAGGAGGACCCTCAATAATCTCATCATAGGACAAGACTCTCCGGGACCCAGATCTATCTCTAGCAGGTTTCACCACACTCCTCCTACACTTCAATCGGGCCAGGAGATCCTTCACGCTATTTGAGTCTACACCAGACTCCTCCATCTCCTTCTCTTTACCCTGGTCAGGCACACTATGCAAAGTATCAACTCCATTCCCTACTCCAGGTAAACCTGGATCAGGCTGGACTGAAACCTTGATATGCGTTTCCTCACCAAGAACTCCCCTCTCCAGACTAGCATCCTCTTTGGGCTGAACCCGCATCTTCTTACTCCTCTCAAGTCTGACCTTGGACCTACTCCTGGATCTCTTCCTACTCTCCCTCTGCTTACTGCTAGGAATCAGAGGAACTTCTTCAGACCACCTTGTCCGCTCCTCATAAATCCAATCTCGGCTCAACTGATCCAACTTCTCCACCCTCAGCCATTCGAACTCGAGTCTCAGCCATGGACCTTTCTAACCCAGCTTTCTCAACTGACAATGACTTCAGGACGGACTTAGTCAAGGACTCCTCTACTCTCCTCACTCTAGGGGCCTCCATGTCCAGGATCCGCTTGTGCATCAACCTCATTCCATCATACAAATTAGCATAATGAACCTGGAACCCAGTATCTCTCACCATCCTCACGAAAAACGTCCGTAACAGTCCTGGATTAAGTCTAGCCCATTCTAGCAACGACCATCTCTGGTTCCGGCCTAGCATGGTACATTTCCTCCCAATCTCACAGGGTTTAGTAGAGGAAACATCAAACTCAAGAAGCTTGATCCTAATTCCTGGAGGACGAACCATACCCCGAGCTCCTATGACAGGTTGAGTCCAGGACTGCTCTCCAATATCCTCCGCAGATAAACCAAACCTAGAGTACTCCAGGTTTTCCTCTTCAGGCAACTCCAACACACGTCCATCAGTCCACCGAACCTTTGCTCTAGCCAGAACCCTGACTTGAACAAGGAACCATTGTCTGCACTGTAACAGGTATCGACACCCTCCAAATGTTATGGAAGGCCAGGAACCTAGTAGCTCCAACCATAACCTGATAAAGCTTGGAGGAGAGTCACACAGTTTCCCCCTGGAGTCTCTCCTCCTCAAGGAACTAATCATCTCCTCCCGAGTCTCTGCTTGCTCCTCTACGGCCTGATGGAACTCCACAGTCTCTAAGGAGTTCAGAACAAATTCCAGGAACCAGTCTACCGCTGTATTTTGATCACATTTTAAATATCTGCAGACCACATCTGGATCCGGGAACACATCTCTCAACAATACTCCAGCTAACACAGAGTAGGTAATGAAACCAAACTTAATATCTCCGAGAGCATAACATTGAAGGCATTTAGGGATATCAGCCCACCGGGATCCCCAGCAATCATCAGCTGTTGAGACTGTCTTATTCAATAAGGTACCCATCACTTGCACACCCATAGCAGTCATGTTCCTAGCCTGGAGCTTATAACCCGCCAGTATCGCTAATGATGTTAGGTCCACGAATCCTCTCTCCATGATCACCTCCTCACCAGAGATAAGAGAGTAAAATTCTTCCACCCCCTGTACATCTCTTCGGATCGCCAGACCAGTAACCACGGGGAGATCACGAATCAAATCTAGAATTTCTGGCTGGATCACCATCTTCTTCACGATGTACTGATATCTCTCATCCACCTCCAAACTCAGAGAAATTAAGCAGGTCCAAGAAACTCCATTTCCAAACATGATCTTGGCAGGAACTTGTCTCCAGTCGTCTTTCAAATATCCATAAACAGCTTCAGTCTCCACCTTCTTCCTTAACACAGCCTGACCCCCAGAGATCTGGATCTTCCCCGACATTCTCAATGTATCATAAAAGGTAGTCTTTACATCTTCCACATCAAAAGAAACTACTCCAGTCCCGAACTTCTCCTGATCAGACGCATACCTCTCTCTTATCCACTCTCCAACCTCCAGTATCTCCTCTCTTGAGCTTACACCACAAACCAGTTCCCGAACTTCCACCTGCTTCAACATGTCTAGATTTAAACCTCTGTTGGCCTGATAGAACTTCAAATCCTCCAGTCTAGGATACTTCCATCCATCAACCCTCTCATATTCCTCAACAAGGTAGTCCAATAATGGAGCTTCTGCAGGGAGATACTGTCTCACTCTCATGAAACTAGGCTGATCTAGACCATCCTTTGAGATTCTGGTTATATACCTCTGCATGCAAACAGTATCCTTGCCAGTATTAATCCTTGGTGTCCATCCCACGATCTCTCCAACTATGGCTGCTTTACTCCCAGCTCTCAGCTCCCCCCATATCATCTCCTCAGGTTGAGGAATCAACAACCTCATGGACTCAGTATACTCCTTCGCTCTCTCCTCATCTGTCCTTCTTGAGATATTTCTCCGGAAATCCTCTGCAGTCAGGAGTCTAAAATAAGAACCATAAAATTCTTTGTAAAAAATCTTTGACATTCTATGCAAATCTTTCCGGAATTTTAATCCGGCAGATCCAAAGAAATCAGAAAGATTAAACCCCTTAAGACTCATTTTTTCCGTGACCCCTTGCAAATCTTTCCGGGTCACTGGCACGGCAGACGCAAAAGGTTTTAAAGGAATAGCAAAACTTATAGTACAATATTTACATCCCAAGGAAGCATCAGTGGTTGCAGTAAGAATAAAGCCATTTTTTATGATAGTAACCCCCCCTCGATTAAAGCAAACTGTAGACATTAGTATTGTAATGATCAGAGCAGGATTACTCCTCCCGACTCTGAGATAGCTTAGAACACTCATCAAAATGATCTAGAGTGTTAATCAAAAATTCTCCAACAGAATACACAATACTAATGTCCCTTAGGCTCCTTTCCAAAGTTTGCTCAACCCCTGTGGCTTTAATCGAATATTTCAGTGATACTTTATTTCCTTTAACTCCAACAACCTTTCCAAGTTTCCAATTAATGGAACCCTTTGTGTGATTACTATCATTGAACACAAAAATGACAAGATCATTTACTTTAGGCAACCGGCTTGATTTCAACCATTTATTAGGACGAAGATTTAAAAGATGTACATTTTGCATAAAAGATTGATACCATTGCTGATAAATAGATCGGTTTCTATCCAAGATTTGAGTAAAATTAGAGGACATATCAAGATCAATTCCACTCCCCTCCAATGATCTGTAATTATTCCTCCCCAACTTCAACCTATTAGGTGTAATAATCTCATAACCCAGTGAAGTCTCATTTGAAGTATCTCCCCTTGCTATAGGCAGATTATCTATTGAATTTGATATCCTAGAGAACAATGTATCCCACTGAAGCGGTGTCATGGGAACAGTAGTATCCACCCCTAGTTTCTCCATGGTTTCTCTGAGGACTCTAATTCTCCGCTCTACTCTACCTCGCTCAGAATGAGCCTTGGCACTGGAAACAATAATCTTGATCCCAAGATTATCCTGAACCTGAGTTTCTAAATCCCTAATTGAAAACTTTGCATGCTGCAGAGCCTTGAGCTGTGTACCATTGTCCACATAAAC
>NW_019396471.1:190425-196058 GCF_000591075.1 Eurytemora carolleeae | reverse complement strand
TTCTCCTTCAGGCAACTCCAATACACGTCCATCAGTCCACCGAACCTTTGCTCTAGCCAGAACCCTTACTTGAACAAGGAACCATTGTCTGCACTGCAACAGGAAGCGACACCCTCCGAATGTTATGGAAGGCCAGGAACCTAGCATCTCCAGCCATAACCTAATAAAGCTTGGAGGGGAGTCACACAGTTTCCCCCTGGAGTCTCTCCTCCTCAAGGAACTAATCATCTCCTCCCGAGTCTCTGCTTGCTCCTCTACAGCCTGATGGAACTCCACAGTCTCTAGGGAGTTCAGAACAAACTCCAGGAACCAGTCTACCGCTGTACCTTGATCACATTTTAAATACCTGCAGACCACATCTGGATCCGGGAACACATCTCTCAACAATACTCCAGCTAAGACAGAGTAGGTAATGAAACCAAACTTAATATCTCCGAGAGCATAACATTGAAGGCATTTAGGGATATCAGCCCACCAGAACCCCCAGCAATCATCAGCTGTTGAGACTGTCTTATTCAATAGGGTACCAATCACTTGTACACCCATAGCAGTCATATTCCTAGCCTGGAGTTTATAACCCGCCAGTATAGCTAATGATGTTAGATCCACGAATCCTCTCTTCCACCCCCTGTAGATCTCTTTGGATCGCCAGACCGGTAACCACGGGGAGATCACGGATCAAATCTAGAATTTCTGGTTGAATCACCATTTCCTTCATGATGTACTGATATCTCTCATCCACCTCCAAACCCAGAGAGATTAAGCAGGTCCAAGAAACTCCATTACCAAACATGATCTTGGCAGGAACCTGTCTCCAGTCATCTTTCAAATATCCATAAACAAATTCAGTCTCCACCTTCTTCCTTAACACCGCCTGGCCCCCAGGAATCTGGATCTTCCCCGCCAACGACCTATAATTATTCCTCCCTGACTTCAACCTATTAGGTGTAATAATTTCATAACCCAATGAAGTCTCATTCGAAGTATCTCCCCTTGCTATAGGCAGATTATCTATTGTATTTGATATCCTAGAGAATAATGTATTCCACTGAAGCGATGTCATCGGAACAGTAGTATCCACCCCTAGTTTCTCAATGGTTTCTCTGAGGACTCTAATTCTCCGCTCCACTCTTCCTCGTTCAGAATGAGCTTTGGCGCTGGAAACAACAATCTTAATCCCAAGATTATCCTGAACCTGAGTTTCTAAATCCCTAATTGAAAACTTTGCATACTGCAGAGCTTTGAGCTGTGTTCCATTGTCCACGTAAACAAAACCAGGAACTCCATATCTGCAAGAGTGTCGTTCCAGAGCTGCAACTACATCTTGAGTTTCAATTCCTTCCAGAGCCATAATATTTGTTGCCCCTGATAATAAGCAAACAACAACTAGACCATAAATCTTGATCACAGTTCTAGATCTCTTGAAGGGTTGTCCCTTGAACCCATAACATATATCTATCATACAGAGTGAAAGCACGGAGCAAGAACAGTCCTGGCCTCTGGATGATTTGCTAATCTTAACTCCAAGGTTTTCTTCTCCAGAAGACGACATTTGATGCAATCTTGTATGATCTTCTTGATCAATTTCCTTAAACCTCTCACTACTCTCATCTTCTTGTACACATCCTTGACTGTATTATCCAATGATGCATGAACACTCGTCCTTGTATGTAGGTACATTAAAAAGGAATATAGTACTGGTGAATCTGGCAGAACCACGGGAATCATCCCTACAATTTCATGTTTATCCATATATTTTACTTGGTCCAAATCCTGTGTTTTAAACTGGAATTCTGGAGATAATCTTCCTTCATCATAAATTATTCCATCTTTCTCCACGAATCTCAGACAGTTTCAAACCTCTCTGAACTTGCTCTGATTCACATCTGAAGAAATAATCCTCAGCCTTCTTGTCCTCGTTCCTTGGATCCCATCGATGTTCTCCCAATCTACACAAACTGCAGTTTTCATCCGTTGTTATATGCCGTCCATGGCAGTATTTTGTTCTCCAGCCTTGCATATAACCAGTAATCCTTAATGCTCTTCTCCATCCCTGATATACAGGATCTACCAGTAGCTCTGCTACACCCCTGCCCGCACTAGCAGCAAGAACGGAAAACTCCTCAGAACCATCATCCAAGCTATCCACTGTATCATACTCATCATTATCTCCTCTATGCTCCCTGTTCACAGAAAACTTCTCCATAAAAGAATCAGGGAAGCATTCAACTTTGACAATCTCCTCAATAGATTTATCCATCTTCAGCTGTTCATAGGATGTAAGTGGCATTTCTGATTTGTCCTTCTTCATCCATGCTAATCCCTCGATCCATTCTGATCCTCTTGATACGGTTTCCACTGATATTTCATGTTTTTTTGTCAAAAGATCCGCAAGATTTAAGGTTCCATCTATGTGCATCAAGGGGTTTTCTTTAGCTCCTGTAGTCCATTCAAACAATCTCAATATTGTCATTACTCTATTGTACACGAATAGCCTGAGTTTAATGGCTTGATTGCTGCACCAGCTTAAAGCTATTGTAGAGTCAGTTACATAGATAATCGCTCCAACCTCCTGGCCCAGTGCAGCTTTAATCATGAACACTAATTCTGCACAGAGTAAAATTGCAGATAATTCATTCCTTGGGATGGTTTCCTTCATCATCTTAGATTATGCTGCAAGTAAAGAACATGACCAAATCCCCGGGCTTAATTCTTTGCCTGCATACACTGCTGCCCCACCTGCAAACTCAGCTGCATCTGCTAAACATATTAACCTTATTTTAGAGGATGATCTCCCTGATCCTGGCAACGAAAACCTGGGTATTGTTACATTGGGCTCTACATATCCTTTTAAGATCTCTCTCCATTGGGCCTGGTCTTGCTCAGGTAGAACTTCCTCCCAATCTTTCCCTTTCAGTGTCACGGTTAATAACTTCATCTGTAGCTTCACAGGTTCAAAAAACCCGCATGGATCAAAGAATTCAGAAATTTTACCCACTATCAAGCTCCGGGTTAGTTTTACACCAGATAAGAGTTTCTCCGCATCGATTATCGATCTTATAGGTTCCAGGTTTGGTTTCCTTTCACCCCTACTCTTTTTGTTCAGGTTTAGTTCTCCCAATCCCGGTGATAATTCATCTTTCTCAGGGTCCCATTTATAACCTAACAACTTCATGTATTCTCCGTCAGGACTCGCATTCTCTGAAGGTTTTTCTCCACTCTTCACAATAAACTTTAGAGAAAACCCTCCCATCTTCAACACTTCCTCCACTGCATTTATCTGATCCTCTCTTAAATTGGAAAGGCTGGATCCAGTAAAGAGAAAGGTTGTGGAGATGGCTCCTTTTCAACATTATAATCCATGGAGGCTGGTGATGAAAATGGATTCGGTAACAACACCTGTCAGGATGGTGGTGGATCCTACAATGACAAAGTTCAATGAGATACTGGCGAAGGGTGAGAACAGAATGGGATCAATCTTCTCCATCATGATCAGGTGCAGATGCACGGAGCATATATGGAGCTCGGATATCAGTAAACTGTACAACCAATTAATACTGGATGATCCTTCTTTGCCTTATTCACTGTTTTTGTACGGAGAAGAATTGAACCAGGATAAAGAGCCGGAGGTTTGGATCATGGTTCATGCATGGTATGGGATTGTAAGCACAGGAGGTCAGGCAGGATTTGCATTAGATAAGCTAACAGAGCTGATGGCGATAGATTTTCCACAGGCATATAATAGGATATTGATAGCTGATCACGCCCATTGGTAGTGGCGTTGATATTACTAGATCGTGTCCTAGTTGAGGCGTTGATAAGCGTGCGCTTGTATCCAAGGAGGACAATGATAGCTGATCACGTCCATTGGTAGTGGCGTTGATATTACTAGATCCTGTCCTAGTTGAGTCGTTGAAGATCATGACCTAGTTAAGACATTGATAGTTTACGAAATCAGGCCCAGTGGTAGTGGCGTTGATAGTTCACGGGATAGTAGCCGGATGGATCGTGTCTTGGTTTAGACATTGATAGTCAAGAGAATCTGAGCTTTGTACCTAGCATAGATACGTGTTAGAGAAACTTTTATGGAGTAGGGTATTTACTACACGCATACATATTGTTAACATTGATATGTAACTATTAACATCAAATAAGTTTATAAATCATATCATATGTACCTGTATTATGCAAATGTTTAAATATCAATTAACATTATCATTTAAATGTTAATGTTATTAAATGAATTAAATCATCAATGGCCTCATATAGAGCCTTGAATGGAAATAAGACAAAGTGAATAAAAGTGCTTTATACCCTACAGTCTGGGAAGAAAAAAACCATATTTCATAATATTTTTTTATATAAATTTCCTTGAAATACTGAGAGCAGAGACACCTTGCGGTCAATAAGAGACGTCAAAGTGCGCACAGACGAGTGCATGAGCATAGAAGGAAACACAAAGAAACTAGAATTACCAACATTAATCTAAGGAATAAGAAGACGCCAACAAAATAAAACAATTGTGTTTCTGATTTTGTTTTAAGGAAAATTCCTTATTATTAAGTGAAATGATGTGTGGATTTTACACCGCAGTCTCATGCTCACAGGAAGATTTATAATCATGAATAAAGTTTTTTTTTAGGTTTTCTGTTTTTTAATGAAAATTTTTTAAAAAATTAAACCAACTCACCTGCAGTAAAAATGAATCCTGCTCCTAGACCATGCAGTACACCCAGACAGATATATTGAAGATATATTGACGAAAAGAATCCACTCAATATTAATCCACTTGCTAAACAATATTAAAGATCTATTAAAGAGAAGAATCCACTCAATATTAATCCACTTGCTAAACAATATTGAAGATATATTAAAGAGAAGAATACACTCAATATTAATCAATTTGCTAAACAATATTGAAGATATATTAAAGAGAAGAATACACTCAATATTAATCCACTTGCTAAACAATATTGAAGATATATTAAAGACTAGAATCCACTCAATATTAATCCACTTGCTAAACAATATTGCAGATATATTAAAGAGTAGAATTCACTCAATATTAATCCACTTGCTAAACAATATTGAAGATATATTAAAGAGTAGAATCCACTTAATATTAATCTACTTGCTAAACAATATTGAAGATATATCAAAGAGAAGAATACACTCAATATTAATCCACTTGCTAAACAATATTAAAGATATATTGAAGAGTAGAATTCACTCAATATTAATCTACTTGCTAAACAATATTGGAGATGCATTGAAGAGAAGAATCCACTCAATATTAATCCACTTGCTAAACAATATTGAAGATATATATTAAAGAGAAAAATACACTCAATATTAATCAATTTGCCAAACAATATTGAAGATATATATTGAAGAGTAGAATCCACTTAATATTAATCAACTTGCTAAACAATATTGAAGATATATATTAAAGAGAAGAATCCACTCAATATTAATCAACTTGCTAAACAATATTGAAGATATATTAAAGAGTAGAATACACTCAATATTAATCAATTTGCTAAACAATATTGAAGATATATATTGAAGAGTAGAATCCACTTAATATTAATCCACTTGCTAAACAATATTGAAGATATATTAAAGAGAAGAAT
>NW_019396471.1:169343-190137 GCF_000591075.1 Eurytemora carolleeae | reverse complement strand
ATATCCAGGCTGAACAGGATGAAAAAAAATTAGTATAAACTAAAGGGAAAGACGGATGAGAAGTATGGAAGGTTAACAAGAATGATAAACCCCCTGGAAAGATATCTTTATCCCTCCAGTGGAATTATACACCCCTAGGAAGGATATCTGAATCCCTCCAGTGTAATTATAAACCCTTAGGAAGGATATCTGAATCCCTCCAGTGGAATTTTAAACCCCTAGGAAGGATAACTGAATCCCTCCAGTGGATTTATAACCCCCCAGGTATTCTTAATTTGAGACAAAGGAAAGATTGAGCTAGCAATTTTATTCGAGATATGTTCAATTTGAAAATCCCAGTTTAAAAATTCGTCAAGTTTAAGTCCAACAAATTTGAAATATTTGTTCACACAGTCATTACCAATCCTTTCAAGTACAAACGATTTGCTTGAAACAATTTTGCTGCTTTTTTTTAGTGTTTGCATCAAGTATTAGGCTTGCAATGTCAGGAGATGACTTTAAAAAACTAGTATCATCTGCAAAGAGTATGGTAAAAAAAGATGTTGCTAGGGGCAAATCGTTTATATAAAAAAGAAACAGCAGGGGCCTTAGAACACTTCCTTGAGGAACACCACATGTTATAATTGAAAAAACTCTATTTATACATACATATTGAGTTCTATTAACAAGATAATTTTTAAACCAGGTGTTGGCCACATTTTTGAAACCATAATGAATTAGTTTTTTTAAAGTATGCCTAAATCACAACAATCAAAAGCTTTCTTTAAGTCTAGGAATAGTCCAAGAGTAAATTCTGGTTTAGATTCATTTTATTCATTAAGTGCAAAAGTGGTTGATTTGTGTTATGTTTAGGTCTGAATCCATATTAGTGCTCGTAAAAGATGTTAAACTTTTTAAGATATCTAAACATTTGTATTGCAGCAATTTTTTCAAGTAGCTTACTCAAATCTGGAAGAATACTTATAGGTCTGTTATTATTAAACTCATATTTTTTGTCCGCTTTAAAGATGGGAATAATTTTTATTTCATAGTTTCTAATAATTCTTATTTTCTTTGCAGTCGCAGGCAGAGTGTTATCGCAAAATCCAGTCATATAGTAAAAATGCTTGCAAAAAAAAATTTGTCCCAAAAATGAAAAAATTATACATTTTTGAAAAGCCCTTGACCATGCCATTTTNCCTGCAACATGTTTACCTGACAGTGTAGCCCCTGCAACATGTTTACCTGACAGTGTAGCCCCTGCAACATGTTTACCTGACAGTGTAGCCCCTGCAACATGTTTACCTGACAGTGTAGCCCCTGCAACATGTTTACCTGACAGTGTAGCCCCTGCAACATGTTTACCTGACAGTGTAGCCCCTGCAACATGTTTACCTGACAGTGTAGCCCCTGCAACATGTTTACCTGACAGTGTAGCCCCTGCAACATGTTTACCTGACAGTGTAGCCCCTGCAACATGTTTACCTGACAGTGTAGCCCCTGCAACATGTTTACCTGACAATCTAACCCCTGCAACATGTTTACCTGACAATCTAACCCCTGCAACATGTTTAACAGACAGTGTAGCCCCTGCAACATGTTTACCTGACAATCTAACCCCTGCAACATGTTTACCTGACAGTGTAGCCCCTGCAACATGTTAAACTGACAGTGTAGCCCCTGCAAAATGTTTACCTGACAGTGTAGCCCCTGTAACATGTTTACTTGACAGTGTAGCCCTTGGAACATGTTACCTGACAGTGTAGCCCCTGCGACATGTTTACCTGACAGTGTAGCCCCTGCAACATGTTTACCTGACAGTGTAGCCCCTGCAACATGTTTACTTGACAGTGTAGCCCCTGCAACATGTTTACCTGACAGTGTAGCCCCTGCAACATGTTTACTTGACAGTGTGGCCCCTGCAACATGTTTACCTGACTGTTTGGACTTTGCATATGCAGAAGAGATTTTAATATTTTTGAAGCAACCTGTATTGCATTCTTGGTTAGACTAGACAAGGTTTCAGAGATATACCTGTCAGCCAGGGGTAAAAATTCTTTCCAAGTACAGTAGAATGTATTCATGGTACAAGAAGAATTATGTTTATGTAGGGATTTTTTTTCCTACACATATAGTATTCCTTTTTAAGTAAAGATTTATTTGAGTTACTTTACGCCTTAGTCCTGGCAAGGCTCGCTTTGAAGTAACTCGTATTATCTGAACTATTAGGTCTAAGAGTTGATAAATTATTGATTATGATTTAACCAAATAACTATTGAGTCTATTGATGTTAACAACAAATGGTTATTTAGAATTTACTGTCTTAAACTTTTTATTCTTATTGTTTCTAGTTATTTTATCAACTACTTATACTAGTACGTTCTGAAGCTGAATATGTGGATAGAAAGAGTGTGAATAAAGAAAATAAAACTCTATATTTCATTTACATACAGTGAGCTTTTTAGCGTGTGCCGACTCTAACACTGACAGTGTAGCCCTTGCAACATGTTTACCTGACAGTGTAGCCCCTGTAACATGCTTACCTGACAATGTAGCCCCTGCAACATGTTTACCTGACAATAAAGCCCCTGCAACATGTTTAACAGACAGTGTAGCCTCAGTAACATGTTTACCTGACAATCAAGCCCCTGCAACATGTTTAACAGACCGTGTAACCCCTGCAACATGTTTACTTGACAGTGTAGCCCCTGAAAAATGTTTATTTGAAAATCTAGCCCCTGCAAAATGTTTAACAGACAGTGTAGCCCCTGCAACATGTTTACCTGACAGTGTAGCCCCTGCAACATGTTTACCTGACAGTGTAGCCCCTGCAACATGTTTAGTTGACAGTGTAACCCCCGCAACATGTTTACCTGACAGTGTAGCCCCCGCAACATGTTTACCTGACAGTGTAGCCCCTGTAACATGTTTACCTGACAATCTAGCCCCTGCAACATGTTTAACAGACAGTTTAGCCCCTGCAACATGTTTACCTGACAGTGTAGCCCCTGCAAAATGTTTACCTGACAGTGTAGCCCCTGTAACATGTTTACTTGACAGTGTAGCCCTTGGAACATGTTTACCTGACAGTGTAGCCCCTGCAACATGTTTACCTGACAGTGCAGCCCCTGCAACATTTTTACCTGACAGTGTAGCCCCTGCAACATGTTTACTTGACAGTGCAGCCCCTGCAACATGTTTACCTGACAGTGTAGCCCCTGCAACATGTTTACCTGACAGTGTAGCCCCTGCAACATGCTTACCTGACAGTGTAGCCCCTGCAACATGTTTACCTGACAATCTAGCCCCTGCAACATGTTTAACAGACAGTGCAGCCCCTGCAACATGTTTACCTGACAGTGTAGCCCCTGCAACATGTTTAACTGACAGTGTAGCCCCTGCAACATGTTTACTTGACTGTGTAGCTCCTGCAACATGCTTACCTGACAATCTAACCCCTGCAACATGTTTAACAGACAGTGTAGCCCCTGTAACATGTTTAAAAGATAGTGTAGCCCCCGCAACATGTTACCTGACAGTGTACCCCCTGCAACATGTTTACCTGACAGTGTAGCCCCAGCAACATTTTTACTTGACATTGTAGCCCCTGCAACATTTTTACCTGACAGTGTAGCCCCTGCAACATGTTTACCTGACAGTGTATCCCCTGCAACATGTTTACCTGACAATCAAGCCCCTGGGACATGTTTAACAGACAGTGTAGCCCCTGCAACTTGTTTACCTGACAGTGTAGCCCCTGCAAAATGTTTACCTGACAATCTAGCCCCTGCAACATGTTTAATAGACAGTGTAGCCCCTGCAACATGTTTACCTGACAGTGTAACCACTGAAACATGTTTACCTGACAATCTAGCCCCTGCAACATGCTTACCTGACAGTGTAGCCCCTGCAACATGTATACCTGACAGTGTAGCATCTGCAACATGTTCACCTGACAGTTTAGCCCCTGCAACATGTTTACCTGACAATGTAGCCCCTGGAACATGTTTAACAGACAGTGTAGCCCCTGCAACATGTTTACTTGACAGTGTAGCCCCTGCAACATGTTTACCTGACATTGTATAGTCCATGCAACATGTTTAACAGACAGTGTAGCCCCTGCAACATGTTTACCACATTGTATAGTCCATGCAACATGTTTAACAGACAGTGTAGCTCCTGCAACATGTTTACCTGATAATGTAGCCCCTGCGACATGTTTAACAGACAGTTTAGCCCCTGCAACATGTTTACCTGACAATGTAGCCCCTGCAGCTGCCACCTTCCTAAATGAGAACTTGAAACAGAGCATGCTGGCGAAGGGTGAAGATGAGAGAAAGCAAAAGTTAGTGATGGACGGTATTCCTCCAGCCTCAACGATACAAAAATAAAAATAAAATTTGTTCAATATCTACTTTGTTTTGTAAAAAGACTTGGTAAGATTTCAAATGAAGATGTTGTTTGAAACTAAAGTAGGTGAAAATTGGCGACATTATTTTGATTTATTGTTTCTTTGTTTCTTTTGATATTTACAGCTTCTGCAGAAATATAAGCAAAAGATTCCTTATAGAATTTCAAGAGATAATAACAACAAAAATTAATCTATCATCCGAGGGAGATACAGAAATGTTGTGAAAGTTTTATTTATTTTGCGAGTTGACATCAACTTGTTTTGTTGTTTTTTGTTTTGTTTTTAATCCTTGAGACCTGAGATGGTGAAACCCCTAACTCCTTTACAACTTCAACTATTGTGATACTAAAGAGAATTCATAATTCAACGCTTAAAGGGACTATTAACCAAATGTCAAATGCCTCGTGTGGATTTCTGATTAAAAACGCAGCTTAGCTCACTCGTTTAATTATTTCTCTCTTTAATAAGAAGTTGTGCCAAAACTTCCTTGTTATATTTTTTGTTTATTTTCATGTACCCTGCTTTAAAACATTTATCATCTAGATAATGAATATTTAATAAAAACTTAAAATGTGCAAATTGTGAAATTCAATGAATGGAAATAGGTCTTAATATAGATTTAGGCTGGTATAGGTAAAACAAGGCATTTAGGCAGATATGCCTGAGGACTAAGGCAGTATGTATATAAAAGCCGAGCTTTTAGCCTTAAGTGAGGGGCATGGGTAAATTAGAAANGGCAAAAGCAGTCATTCAGGCAGTGTGCCTGAGGACTCAGGCAGTTAGTATTAAAGCCCGGTTTTAGGCCTAAAGGGAGGGCTGTGGGTATGTAAGAAAAGTCAGAAAATTTCAACAGCCTCAGACCAATACTTTTTGAGTTATATAAAAAAAACTACAGGGTTAAGAATTAAGTATGAAACACAGCAATTAATCAGTGTAAACACTAAAAACAGACTTATCTCACTAAATTAGTTATCTAATAGGTGGCAAACCAGACAATGTGTCTTGTAACAACATCAAATACACTTAATTACTGTTATAATGCCGTCTTCCTAACATTGTTTTCTGGTTATTACTGTATGTAAAATCGGAACTGGAGGAGTTACGAGGTCGCAAACTCAAACTTTTATTTTGCTATAAATCATGAATTTACCAGGGGGCTGGATCTTAGCTACCTCTCCGTGTGTATTGGCCTGAGTGTACACTTGGGATAATTTACTGATAAAAGATATTAAGAGATTATGGCCTATTCATACAGTACAAACATAAAATATGCAGTACGCTTTCGGATCAAAATTGTAGGGGGAGGATTTATATCTTGAATTGTACTAATTTTCTCAGAACAGTTTATTAACGATGAAATATTGCTCTGTAAAAGACTGTAAATGTAGGTATTCCTGTGAAAATGGAATCCTTCTCACGATAAAGGAGTTGTGGATTAGCGTATATCATCACTCGTTGGAATTTACACACTCAAAAACAAAATGGAGTAGATTTGAACTTTGGGGGGTAAATACTAAAAATGCCAATTTGTTCAATTATAATATTGCAAATTGTCGAGAATTTGAGAAAACTAATATTACTTACCTAAGTTCTGCTTTCTTCATATTATTCTGAAAATGTATAATCATAAATATAATTTCTTGGAACAGGTTGATTTTGTTGTTAGTCATGTGTACAGTACAAAAGTGCATTAATTGCATAAGAGAATAGAATATATATTAGAGTGGAATTTACTAGAAAAAAGTGTAAAACGGTCATTTTGTTGTACTGTTTCCATACTACAGGTGTACTTCACATATTTGTGCTATATAACCAATTGGGCCCTGGAACATCATTTTATAGAAAATCTGAAATTAATATTAAAAGAAAACCAAATTATGAAATAGGCTGCTATCATAATTGACCAATAATAATTTCACATAGAACCTATGCCTTTCACTTTACAAACGATAATTTTCCGTTATGACTATAAATCAAATGATGTTTTTATTCACCAAATTCATTTTATAAAGTTTATTTANGATTATATTCAGGCCCCCAGCCATTAGGGTTAAACATGAAGAAATTGACCACCTAGGATATAATTAAAAAGGGTGCAAAGCATAAGCAGTAAGCACTCCTTTAATAACTTTCACTTCTACATTTTACAGAAATAGCTCGAAAAAGAATCAAATATATTCTAGCTGAAAACTGAATGAATTTTGTGGGATGACACTGAACTTTTTATAGTTGTAGATAACAATTTATATTCTTTCTTATCTATTACTAATTCTGAATTAACTAGACATTGCAAAATTAAAAGAGACAATTTGGTGACAATATAAGTACTGAGCTGTTAATTCCATCTGTTTTTCAAAATTAATTTTTTTAATGAAAATTAAAATAAATCATATAATTTTGCCTTCCTTAAAGAGTTATTGTTAATTGGCGTATTGTGAAAATGCCCCCCTCACCCTCCTACTATACACCCGGACCCCCCTCTCATGTGAATAGACAGATGAGAAGACAGATTTAGTTGGAAAGAAAGGGAAAAGTAGAAAATCCGGGAATTTGAGATTTCAAAGATTTCTTGCTCCAAAGTAAAAATCAAATGTATTCCGTATAGTCGTTTGTGTCGGTTTGCAGGGGTAATTATATTCTACATTCTGCATTCGGGATATTTTAGTAAATATTCAATTATTAAATTCAAATAATTTTTTTCAAATTATATCTTTACATTTTTTTCTCTTCAAATTTTTGGTTAAAAAATTAAGATCATGTTATTTTTTAAAATCTCTATATTGATTTAAAGTTAGGGTAGAAGAATCTGCAAAATTAAATTTTTACTCTTTGACCCATCATATTGTATTGTTCATTAACCTTTTTCATGTTTTGTATTTGTTTGATCTTTTTTAGTTTTAAAAATGCAAAATTGTTTGCTTACGTGTGAAAACTGGCCCAGTTTTGAACAATTGAATTATTTCATCCCTTGGTTCACGTATAACCCTCTAAAACAGGGCGCTAGGAGAGCAATTTCAAATTCTTTTAATTGTCTTTAAATACCTCCAGCTGCAAGGATAAACACCAGACTAAATAATAGTAGAAATAAATGAACCGAAAAAAGAAGAATTGTTAATTTTTTTGCCATTTCATAGAAAGCTATTTATCAACCGGATACTGAAAACAAATGAAACTGGACCAAATCGAAAATGTGTTGTACCCCAAAATGTTTGGGAATTTGGACAATGATACAGAAATCTCTATTTATGACAAAATGAAAAAAATGGCACAAGTTTAGAATCTATACATATAAAAGAAGTAATCAGTGTTTGGATGTCTATTGTCCAATAATATATCATAAACCCTTTGACCGATTTGCCTCAAATTTTGATTAGGGAACTCCGTAGAACCACGATAAACGTTCTTTAGTGTGGTTTACAATTTTTAAGTTTATTGGGTTAATTTTTCTAAAGAAGGTATAGTTTCCCGGAAAAGCTGGGTTTCCAGGTTAGTTTTTATATGAAGTGCTATGGGTAAAAAACGCCTTCTCTTGTTGAACTGACTGAGAAATTAGTCGAATCCCTTTGCAAAATAGCACAAGCTCAGAACTTGAAAAAAAATGTCGGTTTATGGCAAACAAATTGATTCTTGGTCTCAAACTCTGATTTCATGATGCCAATACCTTTGCAGAACAATGTCGTAGACCTTAGATATTGCAAACTGTAAATTCTGTTATATTAAATAATAGAATTTTGAAGTATCAAAGGTTTACACAATTAGGGAACATATAAATATAGGGATTAGACAATTTGAGTTAGTAGTATAAGACTCAATTGCTGATGTTGTAAGAATTTACTGATTTTGAGGATTGCAACTATAAGTTTTAAAAGACAAAATCAAAGCATATTATTCTTTTTAAATTTTTATTGTTAATAATTTCTTGACTCTTACGTTTAAAAGACGTGTTCCTATTCCACAACTATATGGGTATCAATGTTTGTCCAAAAAAAATATTCCTAACTGTTAGGAATTTTACCAAAATCTCAAGTAAATCTAATATTAATTTAGTATTATGATGAAAGATTGTTTACATTAAACTATAGCCCAGGCAGGACTGTCACGTTCTTGATCCAGAATATTTTTACTTTTTTGCAATTCCTCGGCGGCTAAAAGATCACGAACGATAATTTTTCATTCTTCATTATTCAAACCTGGCAGTAATTATTGAAAACTAAATCAAGTGATATCCTTTTTCTTTTTTTAAAGGGAGTGTTCGCGAAAAATGGAAGGGGGTATAGGCTTACGGCGAAAAATTATCGATGGTGATCGCTAATAATCTTACTTCTATCTGTCTATAAGGAGAAAGATCTTAGCGTGTCCATGCAAATTCAGAAAGTTGAAAAATTTGAATCAGATTGTAAAAATCAATTTAATTCATAACAAATATAATATATATATTTTATATTATATCAGATATTATACAACCTATAATCATTGATATTTTTTTGACGCATCTGTATATAGTTGATATTTCATAATATTTTTTACTTTTTTCATATAAGATGCACTTTAAACAACGATTTTTTTGTCACTAGGTGTCGTTGGCGTCTCTTCAATGTAGAATTCCAGAAGCATCGAGAGTAGAGACGCCTAGCGGCCATAAAAACCTCCTTTAAAGTACATTGTATATGTTGAAAACATGACATATATGCAGTATCTTTAAATAAAATGGTTTTCCGTCAAATTTTCTTAAAGGTACTTGTTCAATCTAGTTTTGTAATTCCATCATCATAATGACAATCCTTTTCAGACAAAATGCGATCATAAATATAACTTTCAAGTCTAAAAATCACTCCACGGTGCTGGTGAGTGATTTGTACAGATATAGGTTAGCCTAGACCTTTTAGGGCTTTTAATTTCTTGCTCTGAAGATCACCATTTTAAATCATTCTCAAATGTTCAGCCGTTTTGAGGTTTATTGGATACAAACACCCTTACATATATATAGATATTTGATAGAAAGAAATGATTTTGGAAAACTCATTTGCATCTAATGACTTTTTATGTATTCGATAGAAAGAAATGATTCTTAAAAACGCATTTGCTACTAATGACTTTTTATATATTCGATAGAAAGGAATGATTCTTGAAAACTCATTTGTTACTAATGACTTTTTATATATTCGTAGATAGGAATGATTCTTAAAAACTCATTTTCTACTAATGACTTTTTTATTCAACATATGAAATTTCTTTTGTCGTCTGACAATACGCAATTCCTAACTTTTTGTTAATTCAAATTGAACTTTACAGGAACTTACGAAACAGAAAATGTATTCTCTATAAACCCTAAAACGCTTTTTTGAAACGGATTAGGATTTTTTTGCGAGTCATTTCCAAAATTAATCAAATATAATTCATGGCAAAAACTGGTTAAAAAGAAATGAATAGATTTAAGAAAAAGTGAATTTGATTGCAGACTTATAATTTTAAGAGAAAACTTTATTAAGTTTCATATTTTAATAATAAGATTTCAGTAAATCAAATAGCTAATTTGCCACTTTTGTTATTTCAACAGAAATTGAAAAAATAAATTATTTTAAAATGTTGCCAAAAAATGAACTTAGTTTGTATATTAACGTTGTGTTTAATACATAATAACTAGATGTGATCTGCTATAAAATCGAATGTTTAATGTATACTGGGACATATGTTTAGGTATTTTGCAGAGGTGTTAGGTTTAAACTTGTTTAAAGGGAGTGAACGGCATTGTAGTTGAACGGAGAATATAGTATTGTGGAGAAATTTTTTAGGATTCATTTGAGACATATAAAACGTTTTAACCTTATCCCTGCTGGGGTACTTAAAAACCAGAATATGCTTGAGAGAGGGTCAAAATAAAAATTTAGTTTGTAACAGGAAAAAGTATGGGTATTTAGGAAAAGTTACAAAATTTCTACTGCCTTAACTACCATAGATTGCCGGTCACTCCCTTTATGGAATATATAGACCAGATAATGATTTGGTGTCTACTACAAATAGCTTGGAACTTTGAAACATTATAAATTAATCCATTATTTTTTCCAAAAAAAAAAATTTTAGTAAAATATAAAGAATTACCAACAAATGATGAGACTTTAATGAATACCTAAAATTCATATAATTTGAAAATTTCAAGGATAATTTAAGTATTTCTGCAAAACATCCAGGGTGAATCGAAAAAAACGGGATTATTGTTGTTTTTGAAAACGTTTTTTGCAATTTTATTTTCTTCAGATTTTAGGCATAAAAAAATGAAATGTGAAAAAAAAATTCCAAATATTTTTGAAATATTGAAATAAAAATCTGCGATACCAATTTTTTTAAATGAAATTGTTTTGAAAATTTGTATTGTTTTGTTTTCAAAAAATATATAAAAATTCGAAAAAATCTTTAATCTCCAAAGAAATCAATTTTTTTTTTGGTGAGGTCGTCGCTGAAGTCCCATCCTTTGTGGGTAACCCTGTATAACAGGTTTAGCACATATAGCCTATTACTCAACCTTACTAAACGAAATAACAAGGCTAGAGGACACATGCCGGTCCATTGGCGCCTGATCCAATCAGGGTTCAGCCATGTGTTTGGTGTCTATTCTAAACCAATAGAAATAGAATGACGGCAACATCTATTTTTATCATTATCCAATTAGAGCAATTAGAGAGATGAAACCTTATATCAGCGCTATCAGTAAATGGAAATATTTACTTCTACTCAAACTATGGTGATCCCAATATTTTTTCAACCTCTGATGGTGTAAATCTTCAATACTTTGAACCTAGGTATTGGAACTAGCAAGATTCTTAGTTTGTCAAAGGACTACGCCAGCAGGTTGCAAATATATATGGTATAGGAAATACTATAGTTGTGTTCAGTTCATGTTGGGGGTAAAGAAAGGTGGGTTTTCTCGTGAAAACAAGAAGTGCCTTAAAGAAAAAACAAACAAGATTTGGCATTTAAATAAAAAATCCAGAAGAAATAATATATAGACTGCAGACGTAAATGCAGGAAGTGGCATACTGATTTAATAACAATAATTACGCACCTCTGACCCTTTATTAAAAGTAGAATCAAACTAAAGTCTGACCGCGTCAACCTTGTTGCACCAGCTAGTCCTATTAATTGTGTCTGCTTCATTTACCTAATGTCCGGGTGATACAGTACAAACCGGGACCGGAAAGGTTGACCCGGCTCGGAAATTCAAATGTACTACNATTGAATGATGAGATATAACAAAAAATCCGCAACAATTTAGAGTGGGAATCTGCATTCAAATTATTACCGAAGAACTGTTTACTTTAAAAAGGCAAATAATTGGCTTACATTGTTTTTCTAATTCCTATATCTTGACAACCAAATTTCGAAGACCTTAGATATTTCAAACTATGAATTCTGATAGATTGATTAATCGTAGTTAACCACCATCAGGTTGCGAATACTATGTGGATTAGAAAATCTGAACTTGTGACAAAGGCGTGGTCCCTTATCTCAAAAGATTTCATCATTACCAGGAAAAAAAAGACAAACAACAATTTCTAATATTTACTATATTTTGATTTGAAAAAAATTCGATTTTTTAGCCTATAACACCTCCATGAGTGTCCACAAAAAAAGTCAGCCGTTTGGCCGGCAATACGCAACATAGATATGAATGTCTTGTTCTAATATATATGATTATCTTGTATATGAGAGCGAGGGTGAGGGCTTAAGTATAATAATAGATATCTTGCATCAAGCTTTCTTTATCTAATTTAGAACTACCAGATACAGGATATACAAGGGATACAAAGGATACAGGATATACAAGAAATACAAAGGATTGCAAGGGATAAGGGTATACAGGTAATATAAAGGGGTCCATGGAATACAGAGAATACAGTAAAGAGCTGCAACGTCAAACTTAGGGCGGCACAAGCTTAACGTCTGAAAGTTTATTCAATGGGGATTTCAAGTGAAACATACTCACATAGGTGTCAAAATTTGATTGCTCATTTTAAAGCCGAATTTGCTACGTAAAATTTTCACAAAAATCAGAATTTAAAAATATCTAACAATATTTATTTGTAGAAAAAATAAATTAAAAAAATATCGAAAAACCGGATTTTCCATAAACTGTGTCCGAATTTAATGAATCTCAAATCCCCCCAAAACCGGTTTTTATTGAGCTGCGGCCTAAATCTTGAAAATTTAAAAACAATTTAAAGTGAAACCAATCATATTTGAGCCGTGGCTTAAATTTAAGCCGCGGCTCAAATTCTTTAAATTCGGCCTCAGATAAAATTTACCCTAAGTATAGGGTTTCCGAACAATTGCAAATCTTACTATTATTTTCCTTTCCTCCCACACACAGCTAGATATGATAGATAGATAGATAGATAGATAGATAGAATTGCTGCCGGTCGGAGCTCCTGACCTGACCCGATAAAGAGATAGGGAAATAACCCCTCAGTCCGTAGCAGGTCTCATTCACACACACNGGATAGAAAGATAGAATTGCTGCCGGTCGGAGCTCCTGACCTGACCCGATAAAGAGATAGGGAAATAACCCCTCAGTCCGTAGTAGGTCTCATTCACACACACAACAATAAGGTATATCACGCACTGTAAATTAGAACAATAAAGTTTATCACAAACTGCAGATTTGAACAATAAGGTAGATCACGCACTGTAAATTTGCACAATGAGGTAGATCATGCACTGTAAATTATAACAATTAGGTAGATCACCCACTATATTAGAACAGTGAGGTTGATTACGCACTGTAAATTAGAACAATAAGGTAAATCCCGCACTAAAAATTAAAAATAAAATATGTCACGCACTGTAAATTAAAACAATAACGTAGATCACGCACTGACAATTAGGACAAGAAGTCAAATTGAACACTGTAAATTAAAAGAATGAAATATATCACGCACTGTAAATTAGAACAATAAAGTAGATCACGCACTAACAATTAGGACAATAAGTCAAATTGAACACTGTAAATTAAAAGAATGAAATATATCACGCACTTTGAATTATAACAATAAAGTAGATAACGCACTACAATTAGGACAATAAGTCAAATTGAACACTTTAATAAAAATATTGAATTATATCACGCACTGTAAATTATAACAATAAAGTAGATCACGCAATGTAAATTAGAAAAATAAAGTAGATCCCGCACTATAAAGGTAGGACAGTTGGATCACCCATTGTAAATTTGAGCGAAAAGATAGATTATGCACTGGTAGCAAGGCATTTTATTTACTATAAATAAGAACAATACAAATTAAATCTTAACAACAAAACGATGAATTTGTAAAAGTATTGAATTTAAACTGTTATTTATACAATTGAATAACCATTATTGCGATTTAAAACAATTTAAAAAGTCTAGCATTGAATCATTTTGGAAGATTTCATCAGAAGTATCAAAATGTAAGATAATTCTTCTTGTACCCTGAAAACCACTTGGATATGCCGACCAATAAGGGAGCAAAGAGAGTTTACATAATATCCACCAATAAATAGAAAGGTTAGGTATGATAGTGTATTTTCTGTTTCAGACATGGCCAGAGCAGATCCGTACGCAGATATTGATTTTGATGATGTCACTGAGGCAACTGGTTTAGCCATGGATGAAATCAAGTGCCTGAAGGTATGGTGTAGTTCTAGAGGCCGATGTAATAACCCTATTTCTATTGAGGGAAGGTTCTCTCCCCCTCCTTCCTGGGTTTTTGGATATATCTCAAAAATATATACTGATCTAGAGCAGTTATAACTTTTACTACCCAATGTCTCTTCTTCAGGCTCTTCATGAGCCCAAAATGCAAAAAATCTCTATTTAGACCCATTTCAGTAATTTTACCGTTTTTGAAAATCTAGATAATGTTGAGGTGAATTCGCCTGATTAATTATCTTTTCAACGTAAATGTTGAAAACACATGTGGATTTGAATGTTAAATAAGAACAAATTCCAAAAGTTTGAAAAATAAATCAAAACGAACTACATTTAGATTTTATGCCAATATCTTGACAAATTCCTGAAAATCAAGTATTGAAAGACAAAAAATTTAAATAAATACTGCCGAATAAAAACCTAAGAAGCAGAATCATACTGAGACAATTTCATGAAAATACAGATTTCTGAATGTTAGACAATTTTTTTCAGTTTGTATTTTAAGTCGGGTTACTCTAACTGTAGTTCATCTTTCACATAGATTAATAAAAATAACAGATAGGACACTAGATATCGTCTTTTCAAGATTAATGTGCGTTTCGTTTACAGTAATCCTGAGGAAGAATCCCAAAGTAGTTACGCGTAGTCGGCGTAGAACAGGCTTAACCTCTGGCAAAGTTAAAAACAAAAAAATGAAGAAGCAATTATGCTAAAAAAAAACATTTATTCCTTTAATGTTAAGAAATCGACCATAATTGTTTAACTATTTTTATTTTAGGTTTGTTTTGATCTATTTGACACAAAAAAGCAAGAGTTTCTATCAGCTGACGACCTGGACGAAATTATGCGTGCTATGGGATTCCGTCCCAGCAAGGAGGAACTCCAGGAACTTCTGGAGGAGATTGATGAGGACGGTTCAGGAGAAATTGAATTTGGAGAATTTTGCCAGGTGGGTAATCTTAATCTTCCCGCACAAAAGGATAAAAGCAATTTAACGACCTTCTCTGCCAATTAAAGCATGATATGAATCAAAATTTAAATCGAAAGTCGTCTTCATTATATTGGTATAATCACCTACCACCGTGTAACCCAAACCTGGATTGGATTTCAATATTGAAACGATTTAACGAGTAAAATAACCTGACAGTATTTTCTAACTAAACAATACTAGGTTTCAGCAATCTTTTCTCTTTTTCAGATTTCTCTTCTTGACATTAATAGATCGTGAAAACCCACTGATATAAAATATAAAATATTTGAATTGTCAAATATTGTAAAACCTTTTTAACGTAAATATGATAAATCATTTTTAAGAAGGATGTTAAGCAATATTTTTCCCCGCAACATATTCCTTAGGCTTAAATTGTTAAAACAGTTTTGTTTCATGAATTTAGACGGGTTGCTCTCTCGACTCCTGAAACGCTGAAACTTCTTCAGAAAATTCTGTGTTCAATTGTCTGAAAGAATTAAAGGATAATATTGTGAATCAGCCAATTTACTTAAAATTACCCCGCTGTCTATTTGATAAATAAATATTTAGCTGTGCGCCACATTTCTGGTTGAAGATCCAGATATCGAGACAATGAAGAGAGAACTAAAAGATGCTTTCAGGTATTTTTAAGGTCGTCATTACAGTTTCATCAGTAGTGGCTAGCTCTGCAGACCTACTTTAACAAAGTAAAAGCATGCTGTGCAAAACCAATCAGTCCAATAAGTCCAATAAGTAGATTGGACATTTTTCTACTTACCTTATTAAGATTAAAATTAAGATTTTAGAATTGATGTGTTACTCTTATACTCCATTGTCAAAAACCTAATGCTTCTATAAATCGGATGAACAATATCTTTTCAAAAGCAAATAGTCCTTTTTAAAAAATCTTAATTATATTGCACAAGAATAAAGCATTTGGTTGGTTTTCTAGGGATTTGATCAGACTCCTCACAAAGTGTCAAAATTATTTGCAGATATTAAAATTTCCCAATCTAAAATTGATTGAACCAATTTTAGTCTATTTTTGATGATTTTTTTGGCGGTTTTTTAAGCCTTATACTATATTATAATTCTTCCTAAAGATGATACTGTCTGTATAATATTGGACGATGTGTTTATTTTTCTAAATACGGACTTTTACAATTCTAAGCCCTCTAATGAATTCAATTATAAATTTTGTTTTCTTTTACTCCTAATCTGTGCATGAGTATGAATATTCAAATGAAATTAACAAGAATTAACGTAAATGTAAATCTGAAATAATTACTCGAGTTGTTTAATTGACTGTATAAAGGTTTTCTGAAAACAAAATATTTGATGGAATTATCAATTAGAAATATTCTAAAGTAATTTACAAAAACATGGAAAAATATCAATTGGGAGGGGGGTAGTGTTGTTTGGGATGCTACTTTTGGACACTTTCTTTTGCGAGCTCATGTTGCCTGACTTTTCTGATTTAATCTCTACTTTTTAAAAGTTAAATCTGAAAATTGTTCATGAAAAATGAAAGGAAATGGGCTGGCCTAAATGCAAGGGGGGGTAATATATATTTGTCCAAAATATCTTTTGTTTCATATTTTTTGTGTTTGACGAAAAAACAGTATGTTATGAAATCAAAACAGTCAAAAGAAAAATTCTGTTTTCTTATTCCTTATAAATAAAGTCTGCACTTTATTAAAATAAAGGTGTTTCTATCAAACTCTGTCCCTCCCCGAAAAAAACAAGCTATTCGTTTTTTAAATTCTAACAACAAGAGAAAATAAATTATATTTCATTATCAAGGTTCCATTATCATGTCAAAACATCCACCTTTAATAAAAATAAAATCAAAAACACAGTATTTTTCCTTTTTCGCTTAAAAGATGATTGAGCCTTTTTTTCTAAGGATTTCTTTTAGTTTAATTTTATTCTTATTTAAATAGAAATGTTTTCTAATGAATCTTAAAATTTTTTGGGCTAATTTTGTGCCTGCTGCTTTTCTTTTGTGTTTTAATGTGAAAAAAGAGTTCTCCGATTCTCATTAAAATATTAAAATTGTTTTTTTTTTCATGAATTTTTAAATAACCACTGATAATGATGTTGACTGGAAAAAGTAAATATGTAAAAATAAATGTTTAAAATAAAGATTTAGTAAACTTTCATTCTTAATTCTTTATATTTCTTTTCTTTTTCTACTTTTCTTGTCTAAGGCTTGGTGGCCCATGTGACAGTTGGTATCTTGAAATTTCTAGAATTTCTAAAATGAAAACATTCTTTAAGTTTCTTTAAGTATTTTTCCGTCTAATTAATCCTGCAGCACCAAGTATGCGTGTAATCCAGAAGACATTATTGTATTAAACATTTTAATTCATCCGTAAAATATGCATCCTAGCTAGATTGGGAACCCAGTTTTGCCTGTAAAGTCTACCCACTGAATTTAGAATTTTAAACCAAGCTAAGAACATTCCCGCATGCGGCATGGGGTACCTATAAAATTCAAACACCCAAAAATGATTACTAATCTTATAGATGAAAATTCTTTATTCTTATTTATATCAGTAAGTCTGTATAATTTTAAGCTTTCTTCAAACTTATAAAAAAGCAGTATGATAGTTATTCGACTGCATTGTCTAATATTTTTCATGAAATTGTTTGTAAACTGTTATTTATTATCGCATAGTTCTTTAACCCTATAAAGGTTGGGGGGTTTTTGGTTCCTGCAAGTTCATTGTTCATGATGAAATCTGTTTTTACTAACAACAACCAGTACAAAATCAAAAGTGAAATAAAAGTCATATAAACATGAATTCAGCAAATGCTTTTGTCAAAAACTTTCCAAGCTTTATTTCTTTTTAATTTTTAAAAAGTTTAAAAAAGAAAACACTAATATTTGTCTAAGGTTGACATGAAGTTCCGGTCCAGCTACTTTTAGTTTATTAAGTTTTGTTTTCAAATTGTCAGTTTGAATTTAGTGTTTAATTTAGACAAGCGGACACACGCACAGACATGTAGGACTGGGGACATTTGTACTTTTTCATCCAAGTTGTCTGACATACTTTTTCATCCAGGTTGTCTGAAGTACTTTTTCATCCAGGTTGTCTGACGTACTTTTTCATCCAGGTTGTCTGACGTACTTTTTCATCCAGGTTGTCTAACGTACTTTTTCATCCAGGTTGTCTGACGTACTTTTTCAACCAGGTTGTCTAACCAGTTAATTTAGTGTTTAATTTAGACAAGCGGACACACGCACAGACATGTAGGACTGGGGACATTTGTACTTTTTCATCCAGGTTGTCTGACATACTTTTTCATCCAGGTTGTCTGACGTACTTTTTCATCCAGGTTGTCTGACGTACTTTTTCATCCAGGTTGTCTGACGTAATTTTTCATCCAGGTTGTCTGACGTACTTTTTCATCCAGGTGGTCTGACGTACTTTTTCATCCAGGTTGTTTGAGGTACTTTTTCATCCAGGTTGTTTGACGTACTTTTTAATCCAGTTGTTTGACGTACTTTTTCATTCAGGTTGTCTAACGTACTTTTTCATCCAGGTTGTCTGACGTACTTTTTCAACCAGGTTGTCTAACCAGTATTTAGATTTTAGATAAAAACTGAACGTGCATTTCGTTAATTGTTCAGGTCCATTACTTGAGTATCCGTTAATTATTTGAAATTTCAGTGTTGTTATCCGAGGTTTTCGTTAAATATTTAAAATGTTCTTTTTGTATACCAAATTTTCGTTAATTATCTGAAAATTGAAGTTAGTCATAGACCTTGGCAGTTTGCTGTTAACCGTGCCAGCCGTTAATAATGTATGTTTAATATAACCATGAATTCAAATACTAAGTATATTTCATTGATAGCCGGACGTTGCATCTTATTGGTTTGGCGGCAAATTACTTAAACTGCAGTTAGGGCTGCTTTTTAGATACAACATTCAATTTTATTGTTAATAAGAAACGAACTGAAAGAGAATATGATTTGACAAAAAATAATTATTTATTATTTTCATAAGAGTCTCGAAAAAATTCATCAGTATTGGAGTACTATCATGCAGACCCCCTCTCATTGGAGACCTGTTAAATCTAGAATTTGCCGTCAAGACAAATGTTAACCTAGTTTTCCTTTGATCATTTAAAATATATCATTGGTTAACCTAGTTTTCCTTTAATTATTTAAAATATATTATTAGTTAACCTAGTTTTCCTTTAATTATTTAAAATATATCATTGGTTAACCTAGTTTTCCTTTAATTATTTAAAATATATCATTGGTTAACCTAGTTTTCCTTTAATTATTTAAAATATATCATTGGTTAACCTAGTTTTCCTTTAATTATTTAAAATATATCATTGGTTAACCTAGTTTTCCTTTAATTATTTAAAATATATCATTGGTTAACCTAGTTTTCCTTTAATTATTTAAAATATATCATTGGTTAACCTAGTTTTCCTTTAATTATTTAAAATATATCATTGGTTAACCTAGTTTTCCTTTAATTATTTAAAATATATCATTGGTTAACCTAGTTTTCCTTTAATTATTTAAAATATATCATTGGTTAACCTAGTTTTCCTTTAATTATTTAAAATATATTAATAGTTAATCTAGTTTGCCTTTAATTATTTAAAATATATCATTGGTTAATCTAGTTTGCCTTTAATTATTTAAAATATATTATTGGTTAATCTAGTTTTCCTTTAATTATTTAAAATATATCATTGGTTAATCTAGTTTTCCTTTAATTATTTAAAATCTATTATTAGTTAATCTAGTTTTCATTTAATTATTTAAAATTTGTCTTTCGTTAAACGAGTTTCCCCATATTCATTAAAAAACTTTAGCGATTGTTACCCGAGTTATTCGTTAATTATTAAAAAAATTAAGTTTGTTTTCCGAGATTTCCTTTAATTATCTGAAATACTCCGTATGTTAACCGATTATTCTGTTATTTTCAAAAACTTCCGTCTGCAGGTAGCTGGCCGAACATTTGCCGAGCGCAAAACATGCGATAGAAAAATATAAAGATGCACACATCTAACAAAATTAAATTTTAACTATTTAAAAAATAGAAAGCTGTTTGTCTGTTGGAGACTTGAGGATTGTTTGTGGTGTATTATATACTCCTCAAGGGAATTTATTAGACATCTTAAACTTTCTCTTCTCTTAGACCTTGTAGACCCAGTTCTAGATATATTTAAACACCCAACTTGACTCAGGAATCTAGGGTCATGACTCAGTTATAAAATATACAATCAAATAGAATAGAATATAGAAGCCACTGAATTTAGAATTTTAAACCAAGCTAAGAACATTCCCGCATGCGGCATGGGGTACCTATAAAATTCAAACACCCAAAAATGATTACTAATCTTATAGATGAAAATTCTTTATTCTTATTTATATCAGTAAGTCTGTATAATTTTAAGCTTTCTTCAAACTTATAAAAAAGCAGTATGATAGTTATTCGACTGCATTGTCTAATATTTTTCATGAAATTGTTTGTAAACTGTTATTTATTATCGCATAGTTCTTTAACCCTATAAAGGTTGGGGGGTTTTTGGTTCCTGCAAGTTCATTGTTCATGATGAAATCTGTTTTTACTAACAACAACCAGTACAAAATCAAAAGTGAAATAAAAGTCATATAAACATGAATTCAGCAAATGCTTTTGTCAAAAACTTTCCAAGCTTTATTTCTTTTTAATTTTTAAAAAGTTTAAAAAAGAAAACACTAATATTTGTCTAAGGTTGA
>NW_019396471.1:166262-169060 GCF_000591075.1 Eurytemora carolleeae | reverse complement strand
CGACTCTGATTGGTTGAATTTTATACAGTTTTCAGGATACAAGTACAAGATTAGATTAGTCTTGATATTATGAAGAAGAGAGGATTGCACATTAATCTCGATATCCACCATTCTAAAGTTTTCAGCTCTTAGCACAGACTCATTTAACATAAAAAGTTGATTTTAAAGCTAAAATTAACAGTTTTTGCTTTATAAAAACTTGAATACGTAAAAAAATAATGGCGTCTCCCATAGAATAGAATAACAAAGAAAAAAATTATCTACATCATGCATTTAATGACATTTAATAATTTTATCATCATATTTAATTGCATTTTTGTTCAGGATCTACGATAAAGAGGGTCTCGGCTATATCACAACAGAAACTCTGAGAGGTTTAATCGGTGAACTCTTGGCTCCTCTTACAGGTAAAGAAACCATGCAGAGTTATGATAAACAGAGCCAATATTACCAGGATTTTTAGACGTTTTGCATCATTTGAAAACTTTAAAATTGATAACAATAAAAAAATATATAAACAATAGTTAAAAACATGTTTTATTCGCAGAATTTGATGTTTTATTTGTTATGCCACAAACTTTCTCATTTTTACTCTGACACTTATTTTCACTTTAAAACTGTAAATTTACTAAATCACTAAAAGTTCCATAGAACGGGTTCGTTCATTTGGTGTACTATCCCGTTTTCCCTGAGCCCGAAATTTAAAAGAGTATCGTAGAACGAAACTCCTGAGTTTTCTTTTTGGGGTCTTAACATTTGTGTAGATTTTGATTAAAGAGATTTTAAAAAATGGAGTATATGAAGAAATTAAATAAAAAACATTTCATATCAAAATATTGATATCCACAAAACTGCCCATAACCCCATTCTTGAAACCCGGGTTTCAAAACTGGTTTTCATAACGATACCTTGTCTTAAGTTTTGGGCTCAGACCTAAGACTAAACTCTACACTTGGATGAGTTGGATCAACTGATTTTACAATTTTAAGAAGTGAGAAAAATTAGCTTTTATTGTGATTTCAAACTTGTTTTCTGTGCAGTACACTTCGTACTGCAGAAATTTAAAACTACAGGGTCAACAACATAGAGAATAGAATAAATAGAGAGGAATTAAAAGAATCTCTCGGTATGAATTGTTTCAGCCTGAAAGGGGGTTCAAAGTGTACAAATCATGTAAATGTTCACAAATTATATGCAGTAGAGTACATTNTTTGTATACTGTAATTTTCTTGTTTTACTAAGTATAACCGGTCGCAGTCAAAACATAAACAAACAAAATGTAAACATAGCAGACGAAGCTCTTACAGATTACAGCTTTCTCAGTAGGTATCACTATACTAAATCAAAAAATTATTTGAAAAGACGATATCGAATTCGTCACTGAATTCCCATGTTTTTTGGGACACCCTGTATATACGAATGCGTCGAGAAATAATCGATGATAATCGATATTTGTTGAATATTGCAACTTTCTCCTTATAGACGCAACAGATAGAAAACAAGATTAGTCATAGTCACCCTGAACTAACGAGAGAGAGATGCATTCGGATTCTTTTATTTGAAATCAAACGTGTTTTCATCTATATCTCAACAGTCTTCAGACTTACAGATTTGTTTATTTTATATTTTTTCATTCAAAATGAATATGCCAACAAAAGGCTATAACATTATGTAAAAGGGGCCAAATATTGATTTAAAGTCGCAGTTTTCTGAAATATTGACAGAACCGTTAAATCCACGTGTAGTCTAGTAGTAATTAAAAGCGCTTTACCCCCTTTCATTTTTCGTGAACACTTCCTTTAAATATTTAGAGGTTAGGCTTTTCCTCAAGCGGTAACTTACCAAGGGTATTTTTCCCAGTGGCAACTTTATAACTAACTAATTTCTCAGCGGCATCTTCCCAAGTCTGTCCTATCCGCAGTGCTCGGCGCCCTTGCATGTTCTCATCGCAGCGCTCGGTCCTCTTTCCCATCCTAGCCGCAGCACTAGGCCCTTATTGCAACTTTCGGCTCCTCAGAAGGCCTAATCTAACCTCTGGGATGTTGCCGCTTGGGAAATTGCACATTTGGGAAGTTGCCACTTGGGAAACATTCACTTGGGAAGTTGCCCTTGGGAAAATACTTACCACCAATANATTTCAAACTATGAATTCTGTTAGACCGAATAATCTAAGTTTGAAATATCAAAGGTTTAAACCATTGGGTTGAAAAGATATAGGAAATTAAAAATTTAAATTCGTGACAAAAACTCAGTTCCTTTATTCTGGTATGTAATAAACTTGGCGAAAAACTGGTTTAGCGGTCTGTTTACATTTAGAAGGTTTATATCGAAACAATTTACAGTTTCGACATGAGAGAGGGGAGGAGGAGAGAGATTTTAATACATATTTTAAGATAGTTTATAATTTTCGTCTCTGGCTTGTTATTGATACCTTTATCTTTATTTTTACTTAAACTTTCAACTTTTAAACTCTCATTTCACAGTTGTATATGATTGTATGATTTAAAGATTTTATTAGATTTTACATTTCTTAAATTATTTTCTTTACAATTGGTTTTTTCTTCCTCTTGCCGCCTATTAGCTCGCACGCCAAGGCTGAAAAAGATATAAAACTATTAAATGAAAACAAAACTGTTTTTAAGAATAAAAGAATATTCTCTGTCTGTTGTATCCAATTTAAAATGATTAACAAAGCTGAACTGTTTGGAATGCATTTTTTTTTGTGGCAACTCAATTTATATTTAAAATCAACTGCATATAGTCTTCTTCCAAGATTTAGCCTTAAACAGGCTGGGAGG